>NC_041394.2:99049947-99329947 GCF_900747795.2 Erpetoichthys calabaricus | reverse complement strand
AGCACCCCACATAAATCCACCGAGTTTGCTGAGATGTCCTTCACTGTCATTCAGTGTTACTGTGGCTTTTTTTCCTACAGACATGCTGCGTGCTCAACTGACCTTTTCTGTTGTGTGTGAAATGTATGATTGGTGCTTGAGATCAAAACCATCAGTTAGCCTGTGCAATGTGCTTCACTGTCATCAGAGCTTACTGCAGTTCTTTTCTTGTCAGCAACACTGCATGCCTTTGCTGCTTAGTGGTGCACGGCACTGCGATTTTTCAGTTAGCCATAATGCGTGTCTGTGGTGATGATAGCCATGAGACATGTAGCCATGTCGCTGCCTGCCACGAGAAGGACGTCTTCCCCAGTGCGTGTTTGTATTGCTGCTTGTTGTGAGGCAAATGTATACATCGCTGCCAACTTTGAGAAGTACCCAATAACAAATTTTGTGGCTGTGGTAGTCAGCACGTCCAATTCAAGGGTAGTGTTACATGTATCATATCACAAGCTGTCAATTTGGACCAAGATCAAAGCTCAAGGGAGTTTTTGCATGACAGACAGACAACCCCTTGAATTATATATATTCACTCACACTATTGATAGCTTTGCAGTTTCTTTTTTGTGTGGGCCCTATGGTCAAAATTGTGTAAACTTTGCATTTTCTCCTTCTGTTCTCATGTGAGTTCTTCAAGGGATCTGCTTGGTGTTCACCATCCAAAGTTCATTTGTCAGTTGTTGATTTTACCACCGCAGGTATTGTTTCTGCCTTGCAGTGGTCTTACATACAAATTGTGGCTGGCTTCTGTTTGATGCCTAACATAGTGTTAACTTTCTGTTATCAAGGTTTGGATAAAAAGGTAAAGAAATTGATGGTTCAATATTTGATGACGCAAAAGCTGACTTTTTTGCAGTATTAAAAATAAATTTGCCAGTGCTGTTGACTGTCATTACACTATTCATGACTCTATGTGGTGGTATGTGCTATGAATAAGCATTCTTCAGAAATAAAATGCCATACTCCTTTTTTACCATTGTCATTCAATTTGCTTGCAGCAGAACTTCTAACAATACTGCAGCTGTCTTAAGAAAAACAGATTAGAAGTTAACTTCTACTATTCTAAACGTGATAACTTCTAATTATGTCAGTTTATCCCCTAATTACTTTCAAGTTTGTCTTTAAAGTAATGCCATTGGATTGCTGTCTGGGACAATAAAATGGATTGTCTGCTTGTTAGCAATATCCTGCAATTTTATTCCACTGCCATTTGCTTTGAGAATGGAAAAAGTTCTCTGTAAATAAAATGTGTTTATTATTATTATTATTATTATTATTATTATTATTATTATTATTATTATTATTATTATTATTATTCATTCATTCATTACCAGGCCAAATTAATCCAAATTTCCAATAGTCTCAGGGACCCTTAGCCTGTTCTTGCAGGAATGTGTGCAAGCCAGGAATCAACTATTTTTTTGTAAAACTATATAATCTGGTACAGGACATAAAGGAGCCTCCATCTGTGTTGTAGGAAATTAAATGTAAGTGAAGAACAATCCTTGGATGAGATACCAGTCCCTCACAGGGCATATTCATGGACAAAGTCACAGTCTATGCTCTTAATTTATATGTTTTATAATCATATTAGTATGTTTTTAAATCAAGGCAGAAACCCCAGCCCATTCCAAGGCCCCTTCACACATGCACTAATATTTTTACTCACTCTAGGCCAATTTAGAGCTCTCAGTTAACTAACGTGCAATTCTTTGGGGATGTTGGTAGAAACTGATATATTTGGAGGGAAAAACCATCAGCAACAAACATCATAAGAATGTGCAAACTCCACACAGAGAAAGTTCAGCAGAATATTAATTTCCTTGCATATGAAAAACCCTGCAATGATTATAACTGAAGAATATGCTTTGTAGAATCTTTCAATCCATCTCTTTATCCATTATAATAACCTTATCTAATATAAGGCGTCAGAAAGCTAGAGCCTGTCTAATCAGAATCTGTAGGAAGGAAAGAACCAATCGTGGATGCTATTCCCTCACAGTTCACACTCATGGATACACTTAGTGACTTAGAATTACTGGTCACCTAATAACAAATCTTCATACTGCATAGTCTTCTTAAATTTGTACTGTGCTGTATTATTCTTAATTCGTATTGTATAGTTTTCAGTATATCTTTAAGCAAAAATGATTCATCACATTGTTAAGTTTGCTCTTATGCACTGAATTTAATTAAGTTTATGCAAGTATGTACTTAGCTTACTATAAAACAGCTGATTCTTTTATGAGGTCTCCAGAATTATATATTTTTAGTAAAAAATTTTGAAAGTTAAATAATGGCAATACACGAAAATAAGTCAATTTGATCTTTACTTTTTAAATAACACAAAAATATGCATATTTCTCTGTATATTACTGGACACTTCATTGTTAAGAATAAAGCATCACGAGGATTCGTTAACTTTCATGCCAAGTAAAAGTCCTGTATGACTCAACTTTCCACTTGCTGGTTCTCTTGACGTCTCAATTTTCAGAGAATACCCCATTAAAGCAGTCATCCTTGGCTGTTGGGGCTGCAGACAACGACAGAATGAGAAAATGTAAGAGACTGCTTTATTTGTAGGCTTCGCTGGCTCATTAGCTCTAGCAAAGATCTTTGCCCCTGTGTTGTTTGAATTATCATCCTGTCAGTTTCTTCTACTGCATTCAATTAGCAGTCTCTTGTCCTGTTACACTACAGTAATTGTGATCTTCCTCTTTCTTTCTCCCCTTCAAGTGGCCATTGAGATGCCAGCTGGTGCCGTTTCTGCTCTTGGCATCTTTCACTGCTGGGCAACAGATCACTCTAGCTCATCAAGCACCTATGATCATTTTCTAAATGGGATTGATGTTTAAGATATAAATTTCCACTTGTCCATTGCTTGAATCTATTTTCCGTAATGGTTTTCAGCTGTTAAAGATTCTCCAACATGGTCTGTACCTTCACGTTTTAATTCCCTGCCTACCTCCTTATTTGTAATTTGCTTAATCCTTGAAGTTGTTGATTGAATTCTGAACTGTCCAACTACATCTCTATTATGTCAACTTGCCTTAATGATAGGTGTCTTAATTCATGACACTTTCTGTTTTCACATGATATCTTGTATATTTTAAGACTAAATACTCATTCAGTACCTGATGGTGAAATTGATCCATCAGAATTCTTTCAATTAAATAATGAATCATATACAGTTAGGTCCATAAATATTTGGACAGAGACAACTTTTTCCTAATTTTGGTTCTGTACATTACCACAATGAATTTTAAATAAAACAACTCAGATGCAGTTGAAGTGCAGACTTTCAGCTTTAATTCAGTGGGGTGAACAAAACGATTGCATAAAAATGTGAGGCAACTAAAGCATTTTTTGAACACAATCCCTTCATTTCAGGGGCTCAAAAGTAATTGGAGAAATTAAATAACTGGAAATAAAATGTTCATTTCTAATACTTGGTTGAAAACCCTTTGCTGCTGAAACAATCGTTTTGTTTACCCTACTGAATTAATAATATTGCAAATGGAGAACAATGTGTTTCAAAATCTTTGGAAAAATCCCTTAAATGCAAGTAATGCATATTTAGGCACATTATACGATCTACTTTAATAAAAGGATAAATGTCCGTGTGAATGTCTGTGTGTCAGTTCGGTTGCTATGTCTCTGCCATTCCAAAAGATGGAGCATCACAAACATTCTTAGCAATAAAATGGATTACATTTGTCATTCCAATAGGTGGCGCTATCACAAACACTAGCACTGCTTTTATGAATTTCATACCAAATGTCATATAACAGCATGCAGCACTGCAAACGTTAAAGCTGAGGTCTACGGTGATTAGTTAGTCTTCTGTCCTTCTTAGATGGTTAGCACAGCTAGTTAAACAATAAAGCAATAACTAATTCTATCTTGGAACATATAAGAAAACTGTAGATACCACTTTAGGATTTTTACCATCCTAAATGTGATCATTCCTAATTGTAACTCATAGAATAAATGAGAAACAAAAAAGAAAGGGACAAAGTGCATAATTCATAGAAGCTTCTTAATGCTTCCTACAGTTTTCTAACTATTGCATTTATATTGTGATGCTTAGCTAGAATAAATGATTGTGTTTGCTGTATTATGAAGAACCTGCTGCTCTATAATGGACTTGTGTCCCAGTCAGGACAGGTTGCTGCTTTGACCCCAATAGATCTGCAAACAATTGTTTGAATAAGTGAGTTCAGAAAGAAAATTAATGAGCAGATGAGTAAATGAATATATTGAATTTCCATTCACCATGGAAATATTAAGCTCAGGTCACCAATATTTTGTATTTTATGATCAATTTTATTAGCAGTCTTTGTTTTCTTTTTTACTCTGATAGGTGTGTACCAGGCTATAAACATCAGATTTTTCATATTTTTCCCATCACTTTACTTTTCTTTCTGGTTAGATCATATGCCATTCTGCAGCAAAAAGGTTAAAACCTGGATGTAACCCCATAAGTGAGATCATTATAAAAGACTCATGTATTGTGTGTTTCAGCAAAAGTAATTTTTACACACTGTAATAGACTTTCTGTACATAAAATACAGTATGTCATCAGGTCAACAGAGATTGTAGATAAAAAAATAATCAAGAAGAAAAGACATTATAATATGTTTCTAGATGAAGGATTAGAGCAGTGTGACAGAAGGTTAAAGTAGAGTTCAGGCTGAGAAAAGCATATTAGTTGCCTGTTGTGTTAAAATAAAACATTAAAGAGACCATTAAAAATAGAAAGTAATTTTAAAATTAAGTGCCACATCAGTTGAACATTTATCACATCTAACAAGTCACACCTCTTCGGAGAAAGAAAATAAACTATATAAGAAGTAAGTTGTACTCCATGTGGCATTTGTATTAACATGCATTGCTGGTTAAGGGTAATTCATATTCTGCTCAATCATTTCTATGCCGTCACCTTGTTGAGCTCCTTTGGAATCATTCTAAAGAAATAAGAAAAACATATTGAACTCCTATGTTAAGGTCAAAAAGAGCTGTGTTTAAAACTGCTCAGGATCTCAAAGAGATGCCCATTTGATTCAGATGTACTGTAGGGCGGAGTGGTGGCTCTGAGGCTAGAGATCTGCACTGGCAATCGGAAGGTTGCCGGTTCGAATCCCGTCAATGCCATTAGGGACTCTGCTCTGTTGGGCCCTTAAGCAAGGCCCTTAACCTGCAATTGCTGAGCGCTTTGAGTAGTGAGAAAAGCGCTATATAAATGCAAAAAATTATTATTATTATTAAAATTATTACTTCATTTTGCCATAAGCCAGTGTGACACCTTTTCAAAACAAAATACTCCCTTTGTTAGGTAGGGTCACTGTTTAGTTTTCATTCCGTGAGAAAAATCTTCCTTTGAAATCATATCAGTGGAGCCAGATTAGTGCATGGAAAGCCCAATTCATTTTTTTTACTGTTATAAGAAAAAGTGTTAGTAGTAATAACTACTTTATATACTTCAAAACCCTATATAATGGGTTCCAGACTAAATGTCTGAGATGTGGAGTAAATATGTCTACAGTACATTTGTGAATAATGTCCATGTATAATAAAACTGAATGAATGGAGTGAATATTCCTGGGTCTTAATTCAAAAACTATGAGAAACGTTGCATCAATGCTGGTCAACACTGAAATTTGTTGGATTTATCTGAACACATTGATTTTGAACCTTAAACTTCTCAGGTGATAAAAAGAGTCATTTCAATACAGAACTTTTTTTTTCACAATAAATGTATTTGAGAATGCCTCCACTGAATGATTTACTTATTACAAAAAAATGTTTACGTAAATTAGCTCCTTTGAACAGCATAATTATATCTCATACTCAGCAACAAAGTTCACGAGATGTACAGAGTGATAGACAATTTCCAAGGGAAAAAACACACATAAGCCATTTTCACCCTTTTATTTTAAACTAAAAGAATGCATTTACTTTGTTTCAGGTGATTAGCTCACTGATCTTTAAAATGTAATAGAATCTGGCCCTTAAATACCAGCCTGAGGATAGTTTGAAGATTAGGATGACTTCAAAACCACTGGGTGCAGTATACCTCATGGTGTTCTTCAGAATGGTACAAGTCAATGTACTAAACTATAGTTTAGAGTTTATTTTAATGACTACAAATTACTGATAGTAATCAGTAAGCATCCATCCATCCATCCATTTTCCAACCCACCGAATCCGAACACAGGGTCACGGGAGTCTGCTGGAGCCAATCCCAGCCAACACAGGGCACAAAGCAGGAACCAATCCCGGGCAGGGTGCCAACCCACCGCAGTCAGTAAGCATTAACAACAATAATAATAATCTTACTGTAGCTAAGTTAGCATAATGAGACCTAAACCTTTGCCAGTCCAATATTCAGGTAATCCCACATCTAAAGGTATTACACCAGCAGAGCAGAGCCATCACCGCATTTGTGAGCTGTTCTGTTGTGATTCATTAGTTACAGTATAGGAAGTGAATACACATCTTATACTATTACAGAAATTTACTTCATATTTCTACACTACTCATTATACCAGTGGTTCCCAACCTTTTTCTACACCCCGTACCCCTAGAAAATGTTTGACTTATGTTCACACGCCCTACAAAAGTAATATGACATTTGAAATGAAGAAGTGTAAATTTTGAACCACATTCAGTGCTATAGGTGAACAAACTGAACTCTAAAATAAGCTTTAAACTCAATAAAATACATAAAATTTAAATACAAATTGAGCAATTTACCTTTATAAATTTCAATAATCTTGTAAATGTGTCCCCCATGAAGCTAGACACTCAACTGGTGATCCCACAAAGTACCAAGTGTTGCGATCAATGATCGAGGGACTTGGGGGATTGGAGATCCTCAAGAACCAATGGATGTAGGTGAGCTGCTAAGCAATGAATCACAGTCGACAGCACCTGTGCTGCAGTTCAGAAACAGATATACCACACAGTTAAAATTGCTGCGCTACTGTCAGGACCACCAGCATGAGAGATGGCTTGAGTGTATGCAGCAGGTGTTGCATCCAATTCACTCCCCCTTGTCCCTGCCTGGCAAAAATGTCAATCAAACCTCCCAAACAGTGAGGTTTCATGATCCAAGCCATTCTCTTATAAAAGGTTATTTGCTTTTACAAATGCTCCAAATACAGCAAGGAACCTATGAGAAGACACATTTCTGCGGCTCATTCACAAGTGACAATTGCAGACACAACGATTGTTTTCCTATCATAGAACAGGAACACTAACTAATAAATGACCTACAAATGATGACACATTGCAAGACACCGATTGCACTATGATAAAGTTGAACAATGCACCTCACTTAGTTTTGGGAAATCAAGATGCTGCCGTCCTCTCTGTTGAACCCCCTGAAATGCCATCTTGCACAGCCTTAGGGTGTGGGCACCGCAGGTTGGGAACCCCTGTATTATACCTTTCCACCCCTCCATACCAGGGACTTTTGGTTTTGTAACTGGATTTCTCATTTAGAGAAGCTACTGTAGGACATTCTAAGGTTGATTTTGAAGTTGTCTCATGTATCTTGTCTACCTGCACTTTTAGAAAATAATTCAGAAACCTTTGTGTATTAGGTGTTTAGCATTGTTTTGGACACTGTGCTAGTTTTTCACTTTTTCCCTACATAGCATACAAAAAAGTATAATGGGATCAAACTTTTGAACCATGGATGTTTCACAGATGTATGATGAGCATGATTTGACTATTTATTGTGAGGTCTGTATTTATACATTACACATTAATGGATCTACCAATCTCAGTCAAATTTGTCAATCTTATTACAGTCCAAAAACACTAATATCATGTTGGTTTGAGCTTAAACACTACAAAGAAACTTTACTTTGCAGAATACAATGTTTGTACCCAAAAAATTCTCTTTTTGACAAAATTCAAATGTCTACAAGTTGTATTCTAAGCATTTCCTGATTTTCCAAACATTTCTGGACTGTTGTAGTTTAAAACGTAACACTAACAAAGGATTTGCCAAGTATGGCACTTTGTTTTTCTGAGATATTTCAAAACATATTATGCAAAACAGTATTTGTATGAAAGGCTTTTAACGATGTGAGCTATTTTTGACCAATAGACCAATCATCAAAGAAAACTAAGATGTCCAAATGATAATATCATATCCATCTTCACTCTCTTGCTCTTAATGGAAATTTATACCATATTTAGTTTGGTCAAGTGATGTTGTTGCCGTATTTACTAATTTGGAAAAAACAGCACACACACGGATAAAAAATAAGCAAGACAGGAACACATTGTTGTTTCTGTGCTGTGTGGTGGCGGGGTGATTACATTATGGAGTTACAGTAGTTGACTCTCTGTTCAGGTTTTTCCTTAAATCTTCTGAAATCACAAATATAGATAGCAAAAAAGCAGCTTTAGAAAGCAGTAGTTATTTAACTTGTTAAATAATTCCAGGTGCGGGTGGTTGCTTTATTTTTTAATTATCTGTCAAAAGATGGGAGTTGCTATTATTGGTAGGAGTGATGAATGAAGCAGCTTTCAGGAGCCTGTTAGTCTAATAGAAACATTTGTAACACTCCTGGTTAAACACGATATTGACATATGAATACTCTCAATTTGTTCAAAGGATCACTTTAAGCCATGATGACCTTTGAAATATACCAGATTGTTATAAACAGTTAAATTTGGAATGTCGTCCTGAAATAAACAGAAACAATATAATAGCTGTATTAATACATTATCACTTCTAGACAAAATCAATCTAATTTAATGTGTGGATTTGTTAAGTAACTAGTGCATTCTGAATGACACAGGCTTAACATATTATGGGCATTTAATATGGTCTACAACAGCAGAAAACAACCACATCTGTTTTTTAATTAGCTCCTAAATATTTAGAAGTAGATTAAAGGCTGCCAGAGAAGAAGTTAACTGTGTTACAAGATATATTGTAGTATACACAAGGAGCTCTTCACAATGACATGGTGAATAATTACCTTTGAAAATGTTATGTGATGAAATAGGCAACGGTCAGACAGGTAAGGTTGTTGTCCCTCTTTCCACATCAAAAGTTTCATATAGCTATAAGTCAATTTTAAATTATTTTACAATTACAACCAATTCCCTAAATTATGAGCAGAATGTGTCACTATTAACCCTTCCTTACAGAAAGGTAGAACTATTTTGGTTAAACAAAGATTTCATAGTAATAATGTAACACATAAAAAAGTACAAGAGGATTCACGAACATTTCAGCAGCGCTTTATAAATCCACAAATTTGTGACATTTTTCAGCCTGCTTATCCAATTCATATTTGTGGGAAGCTAATACAGATTCTGGCACTCAAAGCATGAACCAATCCTGGATGGAGGCATCTGTTCATTCATGGGTGCAAACACATACAAACACACGCACACACACATCCACACTTTCTTCCTATCGATTTAGATTTGCCAATTGACCTAACCCTCATGTTTTTGTGGTGTGTGAGGAAAACTAGGGTGTCCAAACAAAGACTCACTAAGCAGGCATAAGAGAGAGAAGGCATAAACTTTGCTGTGCCCCTATGCCAACCCTTAATGCGATAAACATTTTTTAAAGGAAATCTCTTTATAGAGTATGATGAATATAGCCATTATGCAATTGTATTTCTGCATGCTCAGAACATTCGTTTTCAAAAATTTAGAAATATGATTCTACTTTTTTTCTTGTCAGTAATATTTTGGAGTGGACTCTGCTCAGTAATGTGTTGCCATTTAAACAGTCTAAGAGAGGAGAATGAACCTCTGGTGACTTTAAAGCAATGCTATGGATTGTGGTTGGCAAACTGTCAAACAAAGGCTTGGGGAAAAATACCAGAACTTAGTAGGGCAGCAGATGAAAATGAAAAGGAGCTAAACCCACAGAGAGATGAATGGTTATGGTGGCTTGCCAAATTATGATAGACAAGCAAAGGCAATTAAAACGCAAGGGTCTGTTTCTCCCTACTTATATATATATATATATATATATATATATATATATATATATATATTATATATATATATATAGAGTATCTTTATAGAATGAGCAATGTCTTATCTCCTTTCACACTTGCTTTGCTTTACCAGATGACATATTAAAGGCATCCAGGTATACAGGGCATATATATATATATATATAAATATTTATATATATATATATATATATATATATATATATAGTCGTACATGGCTGGAGGTCAGACCCGGCTGGGACACCTGGAGGGAACGAGAGGTGGCATATTTGTCCTCCGGGCCACGAGGGGACAACCGCCCTGGAGCGGAAGGGGAGCAGGGAGACTCAAGTCCGTGGAGGCCTGTATCCACCGCCAGGGGGCGCCCCGAGCCTCTTGGAACCCGGGACTTATTTACTTCCGCCACACCCATGGAGGACAATCCTTCCAGGGTCACCCGGAGTGCTTCCGGGTGCTCTCCTGACGCTTCCGCCACACCAGGACGTGACATCAGGTAGAGCACCTGGAGCTCATCCGGGTAAGGATAAGAGGGGCCGCTTCTCTCCAGTCACCGAGCTGGAGTTGGGAGCAGGAGCAGGACGAAGCTCCTGGAGAGAGAGGATAGGTGGCCCAGGGACGAGGAGAGAGAAGGCCCAGGAGAAGGGTGACCGGGGCTAGAGGCACTGTGTTGTTGTGCGGGACTGTGTTGTGTTGTGGAAAAGGAAAGTAAAGACAGGATTTGGATAAAGATGTGGTCTCTGACTGGTGGTGTCAAGGTAAATATCACTATATATATATATATATATATATATATATATATATATATATATATATATATATATATATTATATATATATATTCACAAAGAAAGGCAGGTATTTACTTGCATGCAATGGCATCTCTGAATTAAAGGCAAGTGGGTCACTGCCCCTATCCTGTCTCCCAGGAGATGGTGCTATTGTGCAAAAATTAAATAAGCAGTAAATTTGCCTCAATAGTTAACATTTTGTCTGAACATTTATAGCAACTCACTTGTCATATTCACATTTTTGCATTTTTTGTGATATGTTTAATGCAATTTCATATGTAGAAAAATATGTATTTCTCCAACTTGTGAAATTTTCTTTGTGCTTTTGGCCCCTAGACTGTTTCAAGGCCAGACCCTTAGATCCTCCGCTGTTCTAGCCATACATTTACATACTTTACATTCTGAACATTTCAGTTTCTCCTTGGGGAATGAAGGCTTTTAAGTGACCCATTGGTTGATTTTCTCTGATGCAATTTAAAGGTGTGTGAGCTTCACATCTTGCTTTTTTTAAAGTGCTTGTCATCACATGTGAATCATGTTGATTACTTATGTACAATATGACTTATTACTTTGCCTATTGAGTGGTGGCAGTGGTAGTGGTGCTGCCTTGCAGTAAGGAGACCATGGTTCACATCCTGGGTCCTCCCTGCATGGAGTTTGTATGTTCTCCCGTGTTTGCGTGGGTTTCCTCTGGGTGCTCTGGTTTCCTCCCACAATCCAAAGACATACAGGTAAGGTGAAGTGGTGATCCTAAATTAGCCCTAGTGTGTGGTTGGGATGTATGTGTGTGTTCTCCCAACAATGGACTGGCGTCCTGTCCAGGGTTTATCGCCCGCCTTGCACCCTATGCTAGCTGGGATAGGCTAAAGTACACCCCCACGACTCTGTTCAAGTCTTAGCAGGTTAGAAATTGACTGACTGACTGACTTTGCCTATTTCACAAAAATTGGAAATTTTTATGAATATTCATTTGCATTTCTGCTTTTGGTGTTGAGTATTTGATGTTGATATAGAGATATCTATATACCCTTAAAGATAGGGTGAGAAGCTCAGTCATCCGGGAGGGGCTCAGAGTAGAGCCGCTGCTCCTCCGCATCGAGAGGAGTCAGATGAAGTGGCTCGGGCATCTAATCAGGATGCCTCCTGGACGCCTCCCTGGTGAGGTGTTCCGGGCACGTCTAACCGGGAGGAGGCCCCGGGGAATACCCAGGACACGTTGGAGGGACTATGTCTCTCGACTGGCCTGGGAACGCCTTGGGATTCTCCCGGAAGTGCTAGAAGAAGTGGCCGGGGAGAGGGAAGTCTGGGCATCTCTGCTCAAGCTGCTGCCCCCGCGAACCGACCTCGGATAAGCGGGAGACAATGGATGGATGGATGGATGGATGGATGGATAGAGATATCTTTAAATACTGTGTTTTGTTTGTTGTACTGTTTAACAGTATGTTAATAGATTTATTTTTGTGTGAATTTTTGTGGCATTATTCAGCAGACTAATTGTACTAGTAATCTAATTCATTGTGAAATGCAGTATTTTTCCCTTGATCCCTCATGTAAGAGGGCTGTCTCCTTAATTGGTTGCTGCTCAGTTCCATGACACCTTCTTCGCGGTTTCAATCATCTTTCTTGTCTCTGCCCACTGCCTGCACATTCTTCCTGCCAGCACTACCTCACACTGCTCACTTTTTGTCAGAAACAACACGATCTGGACACTTTCCCTAACTATGTCAACAGGTCCTAAACAGAATCCTTTCTGAGAATGTAAGCAGCCATATGCCCTGGCCATTGAATTTGAGCAGAAGTGTGGATTTCATAAATTGTACCCTTTAAATGCCTGATCGTCTCTTACTCGCTAACTCATTTACTCACTCATTGCTCACTTGCTCACTTATTCACACTCACTCACACACACACACACACCCTATGCATGGCTTCTTTGGATGGTGCCTCTCTCTGACCTTGTCTGTCTCCAAGATCTATTTGGTTCCATCAGAACATTTTTACCAAATACTGTAAGTCTACCCATTTAACTTAGTTATGCAATTTACCTATCTGTTCATCTGTCCATCAAGGCACAAGTGGTACAGGTCAAGATCCAACTCCAGACAGATCTGAAACCCTTTGATTTTTGATTCTAGGTCAATTTATATTCATTAATCAGCCTAAATAACGGGTGTAGAAAAGATGTGTTTAGGCTGACACTTAATACTAGGATTCAGGCTCTAAGGCAGCAGTTATACTAGCATGCTGCCCTTTTATTGTAAGCAGAAGACAACAAAAAGTGTAAAAAAAGGTGGGGGTTATCCCTGAACCTTTCAGTTCAATGCAATGGGTAAAGAATGTACAGTAAAATGTACATTAAAATAACACAATTAAAATGAAAAGTTTGTGCTTTGGTGTATACAGATAAGATTATATTGTTTGTTTGAGGCAAAATATACTGAAGACTGGCGCTGAGGTGTTACTGGCCAGTTTGAGGCAAAGAAAACTCTTGGTCAAAAAGACAGTAAATTTTATGGTGTCACCTCGGTATCCTTCCTTTCGGCCCTAATAAATCTGATGATACATATGTATTGTATACTGTATATGCATATATTTGTACAGTGTGTTATGAATGCCATAGTCAAATTGGAAAATCCATCCATTTGTAATAAGCCTAGATGAAATCTGATATTTTTGTAGCACATCTAGCTTAGAGCTACTGCCCCATATACAGTATATACCTGTTTGCATACATATGAGAATTTTCAATTCTCATTTCTCATTTATAATATAGTTAGGGTAGGGCTGTGTTACCGTTCATCTGCAAAGAAAGAAAAGATTAAAGGTTAAAGACACAACATTTCGGCTGTATGGCCTTCATCATATGTGTAAATTTATATATACCCTGTATATCGAATTTATATATAGACAGAATATATATGATTGATTACTAATGTCTTTACTTATGATGTTTTACTCTTACTAACAAATACATGGTATTCTTACATAGTGCCTTCATATTTTGAATATTATGCCACTATGCTCCACTGCCTGCAATTATTTTATGAATTATACACATGAAAAAAAATAGTATTTTGATTGTCCCATGTTTTTGAATACTATTATATTTTTACTAGCTGTCCCTTGTGGCTCCGCCCGCGTAGTAGTGAAACAGGACAAACTTTAAAAATCAATAAAATAAATAAAAAGAAAAATATAAAAATTTGTATTGAGAAGAATTTATATTGATTGCTTTCTTATCCGAGGGCCTCTTGATATACAATATTTTTGGTTTTGCTATCAGGGACAAGAATGTAGCTGTGATATCTTTGCCAAAAATATAAAAAGATAGCAAGGTATCTCTGGCCAAGCGTAAAGTAGGCATGGTCCAACATCAAACGTTGCCACTGTATGTGATTGTGTTCAACTCTGATGGGAGAGCACATCTCTGCCAATGAGCAGGTACCCTCTAAAACACACGTAGCTGTGATCTCACTTTCAAAATCATCAAACATTACTCTTTAACAGTCTCTAGATGATAATGTCTGCCGAACAAACAGGTATCGCTAGCTAAGTGGAGGAAATCTGGCGTGTGAGTGAGGATGGCCCTGCCCAGCTCCCTATTTCTGGGATCTCGCCTCCACCTCCCCTCGGCCCGCAGCCTCTGTCTCGGATTAGTGCGTATATATCGCTGCCGCAAGCAAAATATGATTCTTAGCGTGATGAGAGAAGTAAATCAACCAGAATGTTCAAGCAAATCATAGAAAAAATCCGATCTAAATCCGTTAAGTAGTTGTCTAGTGAAAAGCAGACAGACAGACGGTGGATTTTATATATATATATATATATATATATATATATATATATATATATATATATATATATATATATATATAGTGATTATCCCATTAGATTTTGTGCTTGAATGGGTTGAAGGAGTTAGATCTCATACCTTAGGATCAACTGGGTTGGAACATTCTGGACTGGCCATCCTGCCTTCCATCCTGAATGTGCATTTTCTTTTACATTGTTTCAGGCTTTAGCCTAAAACCGCTCTAGACACCAGTCCATCAGCACACACTCACACTTCACATTAACTGAACATGCACATCCATGGAATGTGAGGTGAAAAAATGGTAAATAGACACAACACACATGCTTAGTGTTCAGATGTTACACGCGCTATTGCCATCGCAGGAATGGGCAATACCTGATTTTCTATGATCAGTGGCAGAATTGTTTATTGTACTAAATACAGCTTGAAGGGGATCTAGGGGTACACTTTCTAATAACAGTAGAAGTTCATTAGCCATTTTGCGAAGAACAGTCTTAGTGCTCTTCTATGTAGCGGCCGAAACCAGTTCATGGAATATATTGAGTTCTAAGTAGGAATTTCATAAAAGAAAGGGGATGTGTTTGACCTAAATTTTGCTGTGTATAGATCGGCACCATTTCTTAGTTAATTTGAAACTCCACAGTTAGACAAATGTCCTGCTTTTGTACAGAGAGTTACACTTAAACGTAGTTGGCACATTGACCTTAGCCAACGACTAATGAACTTTCCCCTAATATTCTCCGAAAAGCATTACGCCAAGTGTAATATATCGCTTTGAAAATGGCATTGCCGTTTCTTATTAAAAATCCTTTAGGCCATCTAGGGGTCATATAATATTGTGTCTCAAATGATGAAAGGCAATAAAATAGCTTCCTGTGTTATTTCAGTGGCTGGCATCCTCTTCTGTGATTAAAAGGCAGACAGAGTGCTAATGAAAAATGGGTAGATTATGGTACATGCAAGGAAAAAATGGGCCACTCTTTCAAGAGGAATAGATAAATAGCATTAGCTTTTTTTAGCATAAATGGCTATCCCTGCCCAGCCACACAGGATGATCCCATATGTGCTAGAATGCACCTTTTAATTAACATTTCTTAAAAGGAAAGCTTTTTTTAACCTTTGACTATCTTGTTTGATCAGCATGCTTTTTTCTTTTAATGCTGAATGTACAATACAAGGCCACCAGATGTCCATAGAAAAATGAATGTCATACTAAATAATAGTGTCACTGACATTTTAACAAAATCTTCAACACTTGTGTGCATGTTCAATCATATAGCAAAGTGATAGATCTTAAGATTTATGTCCAAATTTTTTATGTGGTATGATGCGTAAAGAGATCAAATTGGAGAAAAATTTGTATGCATATTAAAGTCATATCATCAGATAAAAATCTGTAAATTTAAACCCAGTTGTGCAAACCAGCTTTATCCTGTTTTACTGGGGTCAAAGAAAGAACCATACTATGATTAGACCATGAAAGTAAAAAGAAAACCTATTTTTGAAATTTACAAAGCATCTTTGACATCTAATTTTATCTGTCTGTGTAATTTGCAAAATAGATTTGTCATGCTTTAATCACCTCTCCATCTGATAGCTGCTCTCAATGGATCTAATTTGACAAGCGTCGCCTGGTACCAAAAGCAGCCAGAGCTATGACCATGTATTGTTTCACCTGTTAGTGTGCTCACTAGATCTCTGTATTTCCCAATAAGATGTATTTTTTTACTTTGTTCTTTTGTGTTTTTTTGACTGAAATTGCCTTTAAATGGGGCTATCAGCAAAATCACTGAGCACTTAGAGAAGGTACTAGCTGCCCTGCTATTACTTCACACAAGAGAGGGGTTGTAAGAAAACAATATAGATACTGAATATGTTTCCCTGTAAAACTGTCTATACACTTACAGCATACATTCTACCAGACAAAAGTAAGGTGACATGTCAATGGTAATACAGCACAATATGTAAACTCAGGTAACACAATCATCACACTTACTGATTTGAACTTACAGTTTGGAAGCTTTTCCACATGAAATGTCACCATCAGAATTTCATTATTTTTGGTCATTTAAACACCAGTAGTTTTGTTGCTTATTTATGTGCTTTGCAACAATGTGGCATAAATCAAGTAAATGTAAACAGAACAGTACAGACGTAATGTTAATTTTTACATCTAAATATACTGCTCAAAAAATTAAGCAAACATTTAAATCACACATCAGATCTCGATGAACAAAATATTCAAGTAAAAAATCTTTACTGTTTAATTCGTTGAGAAGAAAATGATGTAACAACGGTCAAAGGAAACCAAAATCACCAACACACTGAGGGCTGGATTCACCATCACACAGAAAATCTACCATATATCAAAAATTGAAATAGGCTGATTGTGTGACTTTCATCACAGCAACTTATAATGTGACTCAGTAGTGTGTATAGCCCCCATAGGCCTGTATGCACTCCTGACAACTTCTGGGCATACTCCTGATGAAATGGCAGATGGAGTCTTGGGGATCAATTCCCAGACCTGAATCAGGGCATCAGTGAGCTCCTGGACAGTCTGAGGCGCTATTTGGCAGTGTTAGATGCTCCTATACATAATGTCCCAGAGGTTCTCAGTTGGATTCAGGTCTGTGGAATGTGCAGTCAAGTCAATGGCATCAATGCCTTCGTCATCCAGAACTGCCTAAAGACTCTGGCCAAATGAGGCCAGGCATTGTCCTGCACCAGAAGGAATTCAGGGCCCAATGCACCAGTGCAAGGTCTGACAATGGCTCTGAGGATTTCAGGGTACCATTGTCTGGCACATTGAAATCTATTTGACCCTCCAAGTATATGCCTCCCAAGACCAGCACTGACCCACCGCCAAACCAGCCATGCTATATGATGTTGCAGGCTGAATAACATTCACCGCAGTGTCTCCAGACTCTTTCATGTTTATCACATCTGCTCAGTGTGAACCTGCTCTCATCTGTGAAGAGAATGGGATGCGTATGGCGCAGCCGCCAATTCTGTATTCTCTGGCGAGTGCCAATTGAGCAGTACAGTGATGGGTTGTGAGCACAGGTTCCACTAGAGGATGTGGGCCCTCTTGCCACCCTCATGAAATCTGTTTCTGATAGTTTGGTCAGAAACATGCACACCAGTAGCCAGCTGGAGGTCATTTTGTAGGGCTCTGAAAGTGCTTCTCCTGTTCCTCCTCACACAATGGAGCAAATACCAGTCCTACTACTGGATTGGTTGCTACAGCCCTGTCCATCTCTCCTTGTGTAACAACCAATCTCCTTTTATCTATTCTATACTCTTGAGACAGTGATGGGAGACACAGAAAATCTTCTTGCGGTAGCACATATGGATGTTCTGTCCTGAAGGAGCTGGACTATCTGTGCAACCTGAATCAGCTGCAGGCACCACCTTATACCACCAGCAGTGACAAGGACACTAGTAGAATACAAAACAAGAGAAGAATCAGTCAGGAAGGATAAGGAGAGAGCAATTGTCTTTGGTTATCATCTGCAAAACTATTCCCTTTCTGGGTGTTGCCTTGCAGTTGCCTCTCCATTGCACCTGTTGTTACTTTCATTGGAACCAAAGCAGGTGAAGTTGATTTACAATCGCTTACACTTCCTAACGGGACAGATGGATATCCCTGAAGCTTAACTGACTTGGTGTTAGACTGTGGTGATTAAGTGTTCCCTTAATTTTTTAGATTAAAAATTAACAGTAGCTACACAGAAAAATGTTAGTACTAACGTAATATTTACCATGGACATTTGGATATTCACTTTCAACATCAACAGAGTTAAAGTAACCTGAGAAATTTTGCAAGACAATGGGCATTAGTTATAGTGCTGTCAGTTAATCGAGTGTATCAGAGGTACTATATAACAAACTAAACGAATTTCTGTATGCAGTATTTGTAAGGTTAAAAGCTAATATTATTGGATGGCTGTGTGATATAGTGGTTAAGGCTTTGGACCTAAGACTTCAAAGCTTGAAGTTGTGGGTTCAAATCCCGCTATTGATTCTGTGTAGTCATGAAAAAGTCATTTCACCTACCTGTGCTCCAATAGGAAATAATGAAAGAAACATAATCAATAGTATCTCAGATATTGTAAATCACCTTGGATAAAGGCATCAGTCAAGTAATAAGTAATACGAATATTATTAGTTCACCGGAGCCAGTTACTGTTGAACATATTATACACAATTGTCCATGAATGAGACATTCCTGCTTTTTCTAGTGACTTGTCTTTTGTTGATGGTCATTGAAAAACACAATTTTACAAGTGTATTCATTCAATAGGAATAATATGAAAGTTGAGTATATATTATTATTATTATTCTTATTATTAGATGTTTACAATTTTCTTTTGCTATTCACTCAACTACAGTATTTCATTCCATATTTTTCATCAGTTGTGTGTTGTCCCCCTTTAAAGTCCACAGATGTGACTATATATGAAAAGCAGAACTTAAAGTGGATATACATAAGTGCTGGTATCCTCTGTGTTACACTGATGTTTTACCATGAAGAGCGAGGAGCATGGAGCATTTCCCCACTAGAAATTCAAGCACCAATATCTACGATCATCTTTGGGCTATCTCATTATTTAAAGTGCAATCGAAGACCATGGGTTGGTATGGGGGCTTATTTTGGTGGTTTGGGTCCCCCTTGTAGTTTTCAGTGCAAAGGCTGGAGGTTGGCGGATAACAAGGATGAGAGTTGGTATGCATCAAAGAGTGCTGATAGTCAATAGCAAAAAACAGTGCTTACTAACCATTGATCTTTGCCAAACTTTCTCTTTCCATTTCACAACACAATCACATCTCTTTTTCCTCCAGTCCAGTATATCTGCCTGTCTTTAGGCCTCCATCCATCCTATTGGTTAGTGGTGCAAGTCTCATGGTCCGTGAATCATTTCTGATCCATCCATCATTTTCATAAATGCGTTGAGAGCATCTAATTTAGCATAATAATAATTAATATTGATGAATGAAAAAATATCAACAAAAAAATGAGTGTCAGCTAATTTTCTTTTTTGTATAATGTTACAAAATTGCAGCATTTTGAGATTTTGGGGGTACTGTATTTAGCTTTTCTATTCTATTCTATATATTACATTGTTTTTTTTTTGAAGTTACCTAGTGCTTTACATGTACCATTCTGCCAAATTTCAGCTTTTTAGCTAAACTGGAAACAGTGTTTTTACTGATGAGTAGAGTGAGTAAATCAGTCAACTTTGCATTATATGTATATAGATGAGGATGGTCCTTTGTTTTTTGGAAATATGCTTCCAATTGAAGAAATTCAAGCCAGGTGTCTACAGTTAGGGCACCAAGGCTAGATTCTATATAATGGTTTATTTGTCACACCACTGCTGTATTTGTGTAGGCTTGAGTGACAGATCTAATGCCAGAATAGTCCTCTGGACTATGTTTGACCTTTTTTTCAGCCCGTTGCTGTACAGAAGTTCAGTCTTCTGGACATGAGACTAATACTAAGCCAGGGGTTAAAAACAGGTCTGCAGATCTGAGAGAGGACTTTCCCTCTCAGAGAGCAAGTAGCATCCGCGGTGGCACTGTTGATTCAGGAGGTAAAATCTAAAATGATGCACATTCAAACTACTGGGCTGTGAAAAAATCACTCTTTATAAACACAAAGCTCTATGTGGTGGGAGGAGGCTGCCTGTTTGAGGCAGGTTTAAATCAAAGCTGTAATTAGACCCTTTGAGCAAATCCAGGCCACATGGAAGGCTAGGGAGGAGTACAGCACTCTACTGTGGTTTGGGGGAAACAGCAATCATGTAATCAGGGTGCTTTTTTTGTACAAATGAGAAGACAGCCTTAGTGGAACTGTAATTGTCAGAATGTGCCTACAGTATAACATTTCCATTTCAAAGAGAGGTCCAGGCTTTCTAAAATTAGAAATGTCATTTTTGCACATTTGTACACATACTGTACATTCAACCACAAAAGTGTGTAGAGAATTATGTCTGCTTTTAGAAACAAAAGTTTTTGGCATCTTTTCTGTCAACCTTACACTTTTCTGGTGTCCCGCTGACACTTTCTAGGTGAAAAGTTTGTTTGTGAAATAACACATTTGTTCTGCTAGATTATTTTTTCCATTCTCTTCAAGGCGTTAATAAGTTTCCTCACTGCATGATTTTCTTACAGATGTTTGCGTCATTCCTTCCTTCAAGATGATTTGGAAACATTGATTTCACGCTCCTTATAAATCCATGTGATGCTTTGCTTTATGTGCTGCTGATAGAAGCAGTCAGGAGCGATTTAGCATATCTTCCAGGCTGAACTGCTGTAAGTGGCATAAAGAAAGGGGCATGTCAGTGACAACTGAGGCTACAGTAAGTGAGAGAATATAAAGAGCTGCCTGTAATTTTCTTTGCAGTTTTAAAGGTACACGAGTTGAACAACTGCTGTTATTTGGATTATTGGAATATGAAAGACAGAAGCTACTTTTATACAAATAATCATAAGAAGAAAGCAGAAATTCTGCTTTTGATGGTGAAAGTGTTGGGAGTGTTTGTACTGAAATAGCTTTTTATCCATCTAAGCATTTATTTCAGCTTTTGGATTGTGTTTGGGTTCTAAAATGGTATCACTGGCTGCAAAGCTTGAACCAGCAGTGGATGGCTGACCCATCACAGACTACACTCATACAGACATCCATTTTGAAAATCAAAAGAATAAAAGCATATCCTGCAGTGGGATGGTGCCCTGCTTGTGATTTGTTCCTGCCTTGAACCCTGTGCTGGCTGGGATTGGCTCCAGCAGACCCCGTGACCCTGTGTTAGGATATAGCGGGTTGGATACTGACTGACTGACTAAAAGCATATCACACAGAAGTTATCCTGCCTAAGGATTTTAGTAGTTTTATACACATCTATTATACATCCATCCATTATCCAACTCGCTGAATCCGAACACAGGGTCACGGGGGTCTGCTGGAGCCAATCCCAGCCAACACAGGGCACAAGGCAGGAACCAATCCTGGGCAGGGTGCCAACCCACCGCAGATCTATTATACATTATATATATATATATATATATATATATATATATATATATATATATATATATATATATATATGTATAAAGTTCAACATCTGTCTGTCTGAATGTCAGTCCACTTTTCATGAGAGAACTACTTAACGGATTTAGATTTTGGTTTTTTTTCTATAATTTGCTTGAAGTTTCTGGTTGATTTTGTGACTTCTCTTATTGCACTATATATCATAGTTTGCTTGCGGTACCGATTTATTTGCTCAAATATGAGAGACATGCAGTGGGCTGAGAGGAAAAGGGCGGGGACCTCCTCACTCACGCACCAGCCTTGGGGTGTGTACATTACCTCCGCTTACCTAGCGAATGAGAGACCTACTTAACGGATTTAGATTTAGTTTTTTTTCTATAATTTGCTTGAACATTCCGGTTGATTTTGCGACTTCTTTCATCGCACTAAGAATCATAGTTCATTTGCAGGAGCGATATATTCGTGCTAATCCAAGACAGAGGCTGCGGACCGAGGGGAGGGGGAAGCGTGACGTCAAGAGTAGGGAGCCGGGCAGGTCTCTCCTCACTGTCCTCTTTCACTACTACTTTAGGGGGGCGACTAGTTATTCAATATAAAGAGAAAAAGGTGGAATCACATAGTGGCAGATCAGTAGAACTACAAGTGGCATTGCTTTCTCACACAGTTTCGTTTACGTTCTGACTATGGGAGTTGTTTAAGATACTTCGTTGATATTCATTTTTTACACATATTAAGACAGATAGATAGATGGATAAATAGAGAGAGAGAGAGAGAGATAACTTTATTTGTCCCCTGGAGAAATTTGGCTTTTTACAGATGCCCATCAAATAAGTAAACAAACAGATAGATAGACACACACAAACACACACACACACTATGGTCTGAACACACATCAGAATGCCGAAAAAGGCAGAAAATCAAAAAGAAAGAAAAACTTCTGACTTGGCTATTGCAGTCACAGTGAGGCATTATACAGACGTATTGCTGTTGGTATAAAGGAGCCCCAGTAGCATTTTTTGACACACTTCGGCTGAATGTTTTGTTGGATGAAAGTCCTCAGTGTTAGTGTGTCAGAGAGAGGATGTGCAGCATTATTCATAATGGCACTGTGTTTTGTTTTAATTCTCTCCTTCGCTACTACCTCCAGATTGTGACGCATAACTGAGCCTGCCCTTTTAATTAGCTTGTTGGTCTGGTGGGCATCTCTTGAAGTGATGTTATCAGCCCTCCACTCCAAAGCATTGAAAATTGCACTGGCCATCACAAGGTCAGAGAAGATATGAAGGAAGTCATTACCCAAATTTATGGAATGCAGTCTCCTAAGAAAAAAGAGCATGCTCTGCCTTTTTATGTAGTTCCTCTGTGTTATGACACCCGACCAGTCTGTACTTGTAAGAGTGGACCACCTCTACATCCACTCCCTGAATATTGACCGAACACAGAGACAATTTGGTGCTATGACAGACAACCAGGGGCCTTGCCTGATCGGGACGCCCTTCTAATGGAAGGACGGGGGAGAGGACATGTCCACAGCAATACCTTCCCTGGAAAATGAGAGGACAAACCTCCTGGATTGCATCAGGGCTACGGGCCTGTAGTTTGGAAGCTCAACCTTGCTAGGGCTTGTGGCTGCCACCAGGGGGCACTGGATAGTTCCAGAGCCCTGGACTGCAGCACTTATGCCACACTCAGAGGTGCTACCAGAAGAGGATCCGGGTGCACCTGGAGTACTTCTGGGTGCACAATAAAAGAGGCCACCTCACTCTGTTCGAGGAGGCAGAGTCAGGATGTGGTGGACAAAGCTTATGTGGCGGCGAAGAGAGAGAGAAACAAACAAAGAAAGAGAGAAGAAGAGGAAGGGACTGAGCATTATTTGTTCCTGATTTGTGCATTGTGTGTTTTGAAAAGGCAAGAAAATAAAATAAAAAGTGTTCTGCTTTTTCACTTGTGTGGTCTGCCTGTCTGTGTCCAGGATCTTAATGCATTGGGGCATTTATTGTCACACTGGGTCTAAGCAGTGTGAGAAAGCAATGCTATTTAAAGTGCTACTAATCTGCCACCACTTGATTCCACTTGTGTCTGCTTAGAGGTGCTTTCCCATTGCAGCAACACCACATTTCAGGAATCCGGAACTTAAGAAACTTTGGAATTTTAGGAGCATTCCCACCACAGGAACTCGGGCCATTTGTACTTCCTGTTACTTTTTTTAGCTCCTACTTCAGAGTATGTACTTTTTGTTCAGCCAGGAACTATTGTGGATGGGTTTATTGTAATGAATTATGCTGAGTAGTTGACAGTAAGTACTGGCACTATCTTACTAATCCGTGAGGAGTTTGGATTTTAGAGAGTTATGGGTGAAGATGGGTGCTGCACTTTGCACCGCATCACTCTTCATAACCATCTCCCTGATGTGCCGATTCATGTACAGCATCAAAACAATAATCTCCCCTATGAAACTCCTTGGTGCACTGTGCCATACACCACATTGAATCCATAATATACAGTATGCATATTTTGCATAAAATTCCTGTTGTGCAGTGGGAACACAACATACACAAGTGGCCCAGAGTATACACTGTACAGGAACTCATTGGTTCCTGAAAACAAAGTTCCTGGAATGGGAAAGTGTCTTATGTTGCACAATGTATAAGAGCTAACATTCAATACAATATTTGTATTTATACGAGGGACGTTCAAAAAGTTTCCACACTTTTATATTTTCATTGGAAGTGGTGAAGGCGGGAGGAGTAGTAATTGGTCGTGTCTCAGAGTGTCATGTGACTAGTTCTGTCTGGCAAGCTGGCTGCCCTTGCAGTTTAGTGTAAAAGTTGTCACCCTGTGGTGAAGATGGCTGTGAAACTTATAAATTGCACCAAAGAGGGGCAGTGTTCTGTCATACGCTTTTTGTGGGCTGAAGGTGTGCCAGGAGTACAAATTCATTTCCGCATGTGTGCTCAGCATGGGCATCAAGTTGTGTCTCATAGAGTCATCTGTGAGTGGATTGAAATGTTTGAAAATGGCCATACTAGTGTGACAGATGCAGAGCACTCCAGACGTCCAGCTACAGCCACGACCACGAGGAATGAAGAAAGATGATGATGTGAAAGCACCTGCTCAACCAAAAACATTTTTTGCTGATGAAATTAAAATGTTGGTACGACGCTGGTAAAATTGCATTGCAAAGGAAGGTGACTATGTAGAAAAATTATGTAATTTGTTTTTGAAATTCTTAATAAACAGAGTTAAAAAAAGTGCAGAAACTTTTTTTTACGTCCCTCGGATTAACTTCTGTGTGAAATGAGAAATATGAAATACATCCTAAAAATTCACCTGCTGCCATCTCTATATTGCCATACTGCAAGTGTGTGTGACTATTCCCTAATATGAATTGGCTTTCTGTAATGGGATGCTTCCTACGTTTTTGTTAACCTGACTAGACACCTATGTCTTATGCCCAACAGCAAGAAAGTGGATGGGTGAAACCATTGGGATATTAGCTTTAAAGTTCAGGTTGGACCAATGTGCTATAACTTATTGCTTTGGAGTTATTAGCCTTTAGTGAATGTTGTAGACATTTGGTGAGCTTGTGTCCTTCAAGTACATTTCCCAAAGTCCTAATTGATTTTTCAGTTTTTGATGGTGTACCTTCGTTTTTATCAAAGAGTTGCACAGTATCTAATATTTCTGCTACAATGCTCCAGGGGTCCCAGTCAAGTTCTGGTCCTAGCTAGGGTCTGTGTCCAGTTACTTAGAAATTTTAGAAATGGCCCAGTGTTCATATGGGGATGAATGTGCCATGCTTTCAAATGTTTGTTGTAGTTTCTCACACAGTATTGATGGGATAGTGTCCAGCTTTCCACAAATGAATTATTTCAGTCTGTTTATACAATCAGGGACAGATTTACAACCATACAGATAATGCATAATTATGCATAATAAGTATGCATAATTGAAAAATAAATGTGTGGATGTATGAAAGAATGTTTAATGATGTGTGACCTTAAATACTATTATAAAGAACATGAAATGAGCCTGTTTATGTATTTGCTTGGCCAGTTCACTGCTCCATGTTGTGTAGTCTATTTGCCTGCTACCCTTTTCTCCATTAACAGCTGGCCATTCTTAAATTAAGCCTTGTTTTCTGACTACCTGGTTTTGTTAAATATGTAATGCCTATTCATAATGTTCAACATATTAAGACACACAGTAAAGTATTTCAATTATAGGAGGTTATTAGGACAATAATGATTTGCTAGATGTTTTTTGTACCCACTTTGCCAGTTGAAAGACACAGTAGAATAGGGTGCCAGTTAATACAATACCCCAGTCACTCAGAAAGGCCAGTTTGCAGCTGTAAGAGGATCAAAGGAAAATGATAAAGAGTTGGGGTACCAACCTGGTAACTCCATATAATTGAATGGAAAGAAATGAAAAAAGCAATAATTGCCAGTGGTCTTTTCAGACTTGAATTCAGCACAGAACTGGCAAAGATGGTGAAGCTTTCAGTTTTCAGTCCTTCCAGCAGGAAGAGGCAAGAACAAGTGGATGGGCACCGGAAGTGACGTCAGTGGTGTTATAGCTTTCAAACATCAGGTTTGCAGTGGGAGTTTGGGAGGAAGGGAGAAAGGCATTAGGACATCACCAAACCCTGGAGTGGCAGTAGAATTACAGTCACTGGAGCCCTTCAGCTGTCCCCCATGTGCACGCGTGTGACAACAACCCCCATATAACCTAACATGTATGTCATTGAGGTGTAGCTCTAAAACTTATGGAATAGGCCATGCTGAAACACAGAGAATGTCAGTCATCAGGGCTAACACTTATGCCACAGCGCTGCCCCTTGCTAGACAATGTCCACATTAGATTACCATCTCTTAGTTTAATAACGGCCAAATAATTTTATTTGTAAACTTCAAATGCAATTTCCTGCTGAAGTTCTGATAGTTATTATATTTTTTTTTGTTTGTTTATGGACTCAGAGATTCAGAATCTGATGTTTATTTTTGTGTATGATGAACGTTGACGTTTATAATTTATTTGTATTTTAACATGATGCCATTCTGTTTTTTTATTGTCATTTTAAGCCAAATGTATCAACCATCTCAATGGTAACTCTTCCCAGATTTTCCCAGGAGGATGCTTGTTTGGGGGTGGCACGGTGGCGCAGTGGGTAGCGCTGCTGCCTCGCAGTAAGGAGACCTGGGTTCGCTTCCCGGGTCCTCACTGCATGGAGTTTGCATGTTCTCCCCGTGTCTGCGTGGGTTTCCTCCCACAGTCCAAAGACATGAAGGTTAGATGCATTGGTGATCCTGAATTGTCCCTAGTGTGTGCTTGGTGTGTGTGCGTGTGTGCCCTGCGGTGGGCTGGCACCCTTCCCAGGGTTTGTTTCCTGCCTTGCGCCCTCTGTTGGCTGGGATTGGCTCCAGCAGACCCCAGTGACCCTGTAGTTAGGATATAGCGGGTTGGATAATGGATGGATGCTTGTTTGTGGTGTCAATCAGATGATGGTATAAAGTTCATCCCAAACATTACAGGGTTATTGATGGATAAACCTTTGAATTGCTGTGCTATGAAACTTTCTTTTGAATTTCCTTTTCATTGAATCTCTGTTCCTGTATATTTTGACTATGATTTTTTGATTGTGTATTAGTTTTGGAACAAGAGTACATTTTGCCTCCTGGTTTTGATCTCTGGCCATTGTTTGACATCTCCTGATCATCGTCATTTTTCATTTATTATATTTTGTGAGTCAGTACACCAAGAACAAATGAAAGAGAATGTTACAGTGAGTAAA
This sequence comes from Erpetoichthys calabaricus, assembly GCF_900747795.2. Taxonomy (NCBI): domain Eukaryota; kingdom Metazoa; phylum Chordata; class Cladistia; order Polypteriformes; family Polypteridae; genus Erpetoichthys; species Erpetoichthys calabaricus. The sequence goes on along the minus strand of NC_041394.2, from coordinate 99,302,458 downwards.
TTTTTGCAGCCTGGCAAAACTGTACCATCAATAGATTATTTCAAGCTGTTTTTCTTTTTTTTTTAATGTAAGAAGCAGCATACGACAGGTTATAATCTTTAAACAATAATTGCCTCAAGTGCTTGCCCCAGTTTTGAACTCTTTATTGTATAGAAAGTGTGGCAGACTATATATATATATTTTTTTTTTTTTTTATATCTGCTGGATATTGAAATTGGCACAGTAAACTGAGTAAGCATTTTGAATTTGTATCCTCACTCATTATTTTTATGGTCCTGCTACCATTCATCATGTGCATTAGCTCCAGGCGGATGTATCTTCCAGACAGCTTTCACATGCGGGCACCTTCTTACAGCAACTGTAAAGAAAGAGGAGTGTATTTTAAGCCATGTAAACACGCCAAACCTGAAATTTGCTTTGACTGCTTGACTAAGTAGATGTAAATGGTGTCTAAAAACAGCTCTGGCTTGTAAAGTGGGGTGTTAAACAAAGCAGGTGCTCAATGTGGGGGTTGGAGAGGAAGTGCTGTTTTTGGATGTGGGTCACTGTAGTTTATTAAGCTTGCACAATTGTTACCCACCCACTTTAAAAAAAATCACCTAGCAACAGCCCAAAAAAAGCAAGCTGCAGTGTGACAAAGAAGACACCTCCACACTTGGCTTACATTAGCATTAACTCTTGGAGAACAGCGTCACGTAAGCACAATTCTTAGTGAAGGAAATAGCTGCTGAATGGTCTTTTTCAAGAAACTTGGACATTTCTTGAAAGCTAATGCTGTGCTAGAAGGTCATTTCACCAAAGCAGCAATAATTAACTGTAAATGTCTAATCAAAGTGAAATCATGATGTAGATAAATGCATTTATTTAAGAGTAGAAAAATCAAGAAGATGAGTATATGAGAATTTGCTGCCAATATGTAACACTTGGCCATGCACTAATTAGAAATTTCTGATATGCCTTAAATGTAACTAGTAAAATGATAAAGCATATTGTTTATGTTAACTCTGTATTATGATGTGTGACACCACTAGGAGGCATGCCAACCACCCAACCCGACACAGACAGACACAAGGGGCACACTTTGAAAAACTCTATTTATTATCTTGCACATCACACAGTGCACTAATCAGCAATATAGGCTCAGTCCTTTTCTTTTCTTTTCATTTCCTTTCTTTATTTCTTCTCTCTTCTGCCGCCTCCACTTCTCTTCTGCAAGCTCTGTCCTCCACCTCCCGAGTGAGGCTGCCCCTTTTATAGTTCACCCAGATGTGGTCCAGGTGCTCCCTGACAATCTTTCTGCAGCACTTCCAGGTGTGGTGGAAGCACTGCAGTCCAGGGCTCCGGGATTGTCCAAGCACCCCCTGGCTGTGGTCACAGTCCCCAGCAGGGTTGAACTTCCAAAGATGCAAACTTTGGGGTGGGGAGGGCTGTCCCAGGGGAGGTATTGCCTCTCTCCCAGACGTTCAATCTTCCAATTGTCTAGGCTGGGCAAGAGCCCCAGCCATCTGCCACACATGCCACCAGGTGGCTGGAACTTACAGGGTTTAGTTTTCTTTAAGAGGACTCAAAACCAAATTCCCAGCATGCAATGCCTTAACTCATTTCTGACCTCTGCCACCTACCCTAATCCCAGCCCAATTAATTGACACTGTCGATGCCTGGTGGATGGTAGGTTGGGATGGATGGGCTGTCCCCCTCAGAGTTTTACAGCTGTTCATGTCCCTTCTCCTTAGAGTATTTTCACTGTCAAATTTTCTATCCTTCATGAGTTCAAACCATAGTAGTTGCACTTTTAGCCATATTTTAGAGCAAATATATAGTAAACTCAGTGCTAAGCTGAGAGTGCATCTTGTCCCAGGTACAACAGTGTAAAAAATGGGATATCCTTCTTAGTGGACTCTAAATTTAAGTTGAGGTGAGTCTAGAGGTATTTAATGTGCAAGTCTTTATTGTCCTTTGATATATTTTCCAGATGTTCTACCTTCATGCTATGTTTTTGACCATTCTTTCCATTTTTGTGTTTTAGGGACTTGTTTGCTTTGGGATTGTCCATTTCAGGCAACTCCCGTGGTGCCTTTTGTTCTCCTTGGAGCTTTGAGGATTTTCGTGTAAATTAATATTTTTATTTAAAAAGAATCTTTGTCTGCCCCTTTGCATTCACAAACTGAAGGTTGGTGGATCATTCCACTTGTGGGGCTCATTACTACAGTTTTTGAGGCATTTATGTTATGGTACTCCCTAGTTTATGACATCCATGGATTTTGCTCTCACTGCCTGTTTGCCCATCTCCCAGGTACCATCCAAATTCTCCCTTTCACTTTCTTTTTTCTCTTTCTCTGTTCAGTATATTATTACACCCTAATCAGCATTGGGAGGACCAGACTCGTATGGCAGATTTCAGGCTACCTGTCCTCTTTCATTATTGACAGAAGGACCCCTACTGGGGTTTTCCTGGTGTCATTTTGCATATTGGGGAAATAATGCTGGCTACCATCATGTCTCTCAAATCCTCTGTTTCTCTTGTCCTTGGATATCTGTCTTCTTAGATGTGCCTTTCACTTAAAAGGGCCTGTGGTGTCTCTTGTGGTTTGCTTTGTCTTTATATGGCTACTGTCAGGCCATTCCTCTGTCATGCATGAAGTTAATCTTTATGAAAATGATTAAGAAGCATTTAGAGTATTGATGAAATATTAAAAAATTATGAGCACTGATTTCAAAGAGGACAGTCTTTCGTTTGGATTTGTATGTGGAGTCCAGGGGGTCATGTCATGTAGTAGGTATCGAAGCAGGGCAAATTATGAGGTGGGGCAAATTCTAAAAATTGGCATGCCAACAGGGGCAAACCCTCATCTAATTCCAACAGAAAGCAAAACTTTAAATAAAACACTGGCTCGATGGCACTATACAGCTGAAATAGTTGTACTTTGAAACTGGTCAGTCTAGCAAAGCTCTCTCTCTCTGTCTCTAGTGATGTTAGTGATGTCAGGTTAAAAAATGAGTGTGCATCCCATTCATACTGTGCAGACCTGAAGGGGGGGGGGGGGGGGGGGGGGGTTCCTTGGCTTCATTGCCCTCAAGGGGTGGCTTCTCCAGGCTGAGAGAGGAAAAAAGAGACAAGGCTTTTAGCAACAGCACCCCCTCTCATCCTGGTGTATTAGCACATACCTTAGGTGAACCCAGAAGGAGATCTTCAGGCACACAGGTGTAACAGCATGAAAATGCCAGCTGAGAAATGTTTTGATGCCAGTTAATACATTTGGTAGGCAGTGTTGATGGGTAGGTTTTGGGTGCTCGGGACGTTAATAAGTGAGTAGCAAGGCCCTTCAGTCAGCCAATCAATCAGTCATAAAGGCAGTGTAGTCAGGTCAGCTAAAAGGACAACACTATTTCTTTATCACCCATGTTTTAAATCATTTTATGTTTCATAACAGTGTTACTACACCAATCGGAGAGTGACCTTTTCACAGACCACTTCTTATATTCCTTTGCTTTGCTACTATGATGCAGAACATTAGACCCTGCTGTTCTACTTATGGATTTCTAAAAAGCTTCAAAGATAAAACAAGAATTCAGACCTTTCATTTCCAAAAAATATTTATCCATCTATCAATTTTCTGAACTTGCTGCTTCCATTACTGCATCACACAGTTGCCATCCTGGCAGTTTCAGGTACAAGGACGGAGTCAGCCCTTATTTGAGTGTCAGTGTACATCAGGACAAACACACCTCCACCCCTATTAGACCGCTTATTGATTGGATGGATTTTCACCACATTCAGAGGTTCATTCCTGCCTTATACCCAGTGGAGCTAGATTAGGTTATGACATTCTCACAACCCTGAATTGAATTATGCAGGTTTGCAAATCTTATGTCATTTTTAATTAATTTATTTAATTTTTATCTTTGGGCTGTGGGTGTCTTGGAAAAAACTGAGATAAATGAACTTGGGGACAATGCGCAAACTCCAACTAGACCGTGAGCAATCTACACAGTGAACCCTGGTCCCTAATGGCAAACCTTAGTAATATTTTAAAAACAGTCTGCCTCTGCTTTTTTGTATAATTCTAGCCTATTTGTGCTTCAGTGGCACATTTTCATGCCGGGTCAAAACATCTTGGAAGATTTAGTGTTTACTGGTTTTGCTTTTTCCAGCTTTATGGTAAAGAATGAGATTAAAGATGGCAGTTTTCTTTTAATTGTCCATGATTGGATTTCTTGGAGATTCTGAAATCTGTACTGTATAAAAAAAGCTATCACAATCATTTTTCCGGTGTTTTATTTTTTGTTCATTGTAAAATTATTGTTTGCGTTACAAATTATTGGTCAACAAACAGCATATTCGTAAATGACATCCCAAATGCCCCTCTATTCTCTTAAAGGTATGGGACATATAAGTGCAGTTCCGTATACCGATTCCAATATGAACACACACCAGCCAGGCAGCGCAGCATGTGTGTAATGGTTACTGATCAGGTAAGCCACAAGTAAATGGAAGTAGGCACACAGCTGAGCGCAGACATGATTAGTTTCCCCTGCTGGGTGATTTTTATTTTTGTTTCCCCTCTGCTTCATCCAAAGGCCCTTATGATAATGTAAAATTTCAGATATTCTGTATTAATATTTTATACAGATTAATTTTTTGATACAACAGGTAAGAAGTGGGCTAATAAAACACAGTTTAGTATACGACTAGCTGACTGCAGTTAAAGTGAAAAATGACATGCCGGAAAAACAGTGTAAATGATTTGTGTTCTGAATTTGTCAAGCCTTAGCTGCAAACAGTACACTCCAGAAAAGTTACTTCAGGTTGACAGGAGTGTAGCAAATTGTATCTCATATAACTAATGGCCTAGTGTATATTTCAACAAGAGCCCCAAGATATGGCCTAATTTGTGCTTTTACTGCTTGTCAGAAAGGACCAGCAAAGCATGTGTCAAAATGTTAAAAAGTAGATCAAAATGCATTGCATTAGGAGAACGTGACCTAGAGATGCCCATCAACTAGTGATGCTCAGGGTAAAAGCGCTCATCCAAGAGAAAACATAGCATTTTTAGTCCCATACTTGAAAATCTAAAAAGGTACTATCTGGTAAAACAATTTGAAATATATTATTTAATACAGGAGTAGTTTTACACAATTAAAGGTCATTTTCTTAGCCTTACCCAACAATATTTGCAAAGTCATGGCAATGTTACTCAAAAGTCTTAAACAGACATTTATGCCTCAAGCTACTATCTTTGCCTGCACGCTTCCTTGGCCATTCCCTTCAGAGTGTTTATGTACAACATAAATCAGATGGCAGCCACATCATTGGAGGAGCAAGAGAAATAAAAGAGGGAGCTAGGCAGATGCTCTTGGCTTAGGAGGTACACATTACAGGATTGATCAGAGGCAAATAAATGGCCAGGAGATGAACTTGTAAGTAAGGAGAAAGACAGAATCATGGTCAAAGGGCAGGCAGGGGTCAAAAGTTAGAAAAGTAACTTAAACCAATCATTAAGGCTAGAATACAAAACCAGAAAAGTCAAACAACAGGCAGAAACTCTTTTTTTTTTTTTTTGTTTATTCATTTTTATTGTAATTATTCCATACAAATAGATCAATTTATAACCAAACAAAATTGAAGACAAATCAAACCCCACCCCTGAGAAGGAGAACTAAGCCATAGGAGAATTGCTTAGGGCTTTTTAATAAGGCAACAATAAATAAAAGAAAGGGAGAAGTAAATATATATGTAAATAAGAGATGGAGAAGGGAATTAATTGCGGTAATAGTTATTTCTCTTATTCTAATAATATTGATTAGATCCTGCCAGGTTTTGAAAAAATTTTGTACAGATCCTCTAACTGAGAATTTGATTTTTTCCAATTTCAAATAATATAAAACATCGGTTTCCCACTGACTTATCAGAGAAGAGTTAGAATTCTTCCAATTTAACAGAATAAGTCTGCGTGCCAAAAGTGTAGTGAATGCAATCACCGTTTGCTTGTCCTTCTCCACTTCAAGTTCGTCTGGAAGAACACCAAACACAGCTGTTAAGGAGGGTTAGGAGGAATTGTGATACCAAGGCTGCCTGAAAGGCACTTAAACATTTTGGTCCAAAATGGTGTTAGTTTGGTGCAGGCCCAGAACATGTGACCCAGTGAGGCAGGAGCTTGGTTGCAGCGTTCGCAGGTTGGATCTTGCCCTGGAAACATTTTGGACAGTTTTAAGCAAGACAGATGGGCTTGATATATAATTTTTACTTGAATAATTCTATGCTTTGCACATATGGAGCTCGAGTGAATTCTCTGCTTTGCTACATTCCACTCCTTTTCTGATATATTGATTAAGAGATCTTTGAAAGGCAGGGACTCTAATAGGATTTTATGTAATGCGGAAATGGTGTTCAATTCCTCGAATTTGAGCAGTATTTTTTCCAGCATTGTGGAGGGTGCGAGGTGGGGGAAATCGGGCAATTTCTGTTTAACAAAATTTCTAATTTGAAGATAGTGAAAGAAATGTGTAGCTGGGAGGTTGAATTTTGATCGTAATTGTTCAAAAGATGCAAATATGTTGTCTATATAAAGATCTCTGAGCATTTCAATCCCAAAACTTTTCCAGGTATTAAAAACTGGATATGTTTGCGAGGGTTGAAAGAGGTGGTTCTCTTGCAGAAGTGCCACAGATAGAAGATTTTCCATCTTAAAATGCTTTCTAAGTTGGTTCCATATTCTGAGTGAGTATAGCACAATTGGGTTATTAGTATAATTGCGATAGCTTGCATTTATTGGAGCGCAGAGCAGGGAGTATAAAGAAGTACTACAGGATTTTACTTCTATTGCGGACCAAGCCTGTGTATGTTCATTTATTTGTGTCCAGGTTTTTATGGCTTGTATGTTTGCTGCCCAGTAATAAAACTGAAAATTAGGTGAGGCCATGCCACCTTCTGCCTGAGGTCTTTGTAGGGTCGCTCTTCGGATACGTGGGTGTTTTGAGTTCCAAATGAATGAGGTTAATGTTGAATCTAACTGTTTAAAAAACGATTTATTGATATATATTTGAATGTTTTGAAATAAAAAAAGAAGTTTAGGAAGGATATTCATCTTAACAATGTTAATTCTTCCAGTTAGAGTGAGATGAAGGGTTGACCATCTATGCAAGTCTTGTTTAATTTTTTCCATACAGACGGCAAAATTTTGTTGATAAAGAGCTTTATGTTTACTTGTGATATTTACCCCTAGGTATTTAAACTGATCTGCTATGGTAAAAGGTAGGGTGTTCAATCTAATATTTTATGCTTGTGAATTCACTGGAAAGAGTATACTTTTATTCAGATTAATTTTAAGACCAGATATCTTTTGAAATTCTGTTAGTGCTGTTAAAACTGCAGGGACAGTGTTTTCTGGGTCTGATATATATATAAAACCATATCATCTGCATATAGAGAAATTTTCTGTTCCAGTCCTTCTCTGACAATCCCCTTTATCTGATAAGAATTTCGGCAGTGGTGATTGCAAACAGCAGTGGCGACAAGGGACATCCTTGTCTGGTACCACGTTCTAGCTTAAAGTAGTCTGAGCAAATGTTATTAATACAAACTGAGGCTTCTGGATTGGTATACAGTAGTTTGATCCATGCACAAATATTCGGGCCAAACCCAAATTTCTCCAATGCAGTGAAAAGGTAGTTCCATTCAATCATATCAAATGATAGTAATATTTCTGGGGTGTTTGATTTTGCTGGTGAATACATAACATTAAACAAGCGTTGGAGATTTAAAGATAGATGTCGGCCTTTAATAAATCCAGTTTGATCCTGTGATATTACCAAGGGCAGCACTTTCTCCATCCTTCTAGCTAGAATTTTTGAGAGTATCTTAACATCATTATTCAGGAGTGAAATTGGTCTGTATGATGCACATTCTAACAAGTCCTTATTTTGTTTAGGAAAGACGGTGATTAACGCTTGACGAAATGTTTGAGGTAGTATTTGGTTGACTCTAGCTTCTGTAAATGTTGCCAATAAGAGGGGAGCTAGCTGAGTGGAGAATTTCTTATAAAATTCTACGGGGTAACCATCAGGGCCTGCTGATTTTCCGCTTTGAAGTGACTTTATGGCATCTAGTAATTCTGTTAGCATTAGAGGTTTATCCAGTTCCTCAGCACTTAAAGCATCTATTTGTGGTGTCTGTAATGTATCCAGAAATGCATTAGATAGTGTGTTGTCTTCTTAACAATCAATCTTCTTTGTAACACCTTTTAGCTAACTCCTACCACCAATGGAGAATAAAGATCAAAAGTCATTATGATTTTATGAATATGTTTGTATTTTATTTATTTTTATTGTTGCTTTGTTTATTACTTTCATTTTGTGACCCGCAAAGCATTGCATTAGCACAGTTTGAAGCATGCGATGTTGTCACATTGTTTTTATGGAGTCACATCATCATGTTAATACTGTATAAAATAGCGGCATCCATTTACTCACATCCATCCATCCATCCATTTTCCAACCCGCTGAATCCGAACACAGGGTCACGGGGGTCTGCTGGAGCCAATCCCAGCCAACACAGGGCACAAGGCAGGAACCAATCCCGGGCAACCTACTGCAGAACACACACAAACACACCCACACACCAAGCAAACACTAGGGCCAATTTAGAATCGCCAATCCACCTAACCTGTATGTCTTTGGACTGTGGGAAGAAACCCACGCAGACACGGGGAGAACATGCAAACTCCACGCAGGGAGGACCCGGGAAGCGAACCCAGGTCTCCTAACTGCAAGGCAGCAATGCTACCACTGCACCACCGTGCCGCCCATTACTCACATTTAATTTTTAAATCTGAAGAACATTCTAAACTCTGAAGATCATTATATTTCAAAATCTTAGTTCTTAAAAAAATAATAAAAATCTTGTTTCATTTAGTTTTGTTTCTGTTCATTTTTAACCTTTTTGTAATTGAATTTATTTTTAAAAAACATTAAATAATATTTAGTGAAACATTATACACCTTTTAATCACCAGTTTCCACATTAGTCACTCTTTCAAAAACATTTCTGGGGCTTGCAAAGCATGCATTCAGACACAGCTAGCTGGGGGCAGCCATCTTACATAGGGACAGAATATGACATCACAGTGTCCAAGAATGGCTGTAGCAATGGTCAACAAGGTGGATGCACATAAAATGGTGCTGTTGGCTAACAAAGCATTAACCAAAAATGGTGATGTAGTAACCGCCAAAATGATAAAAATAATCGACATTACGAAAAACAAAGTAACGTACCAAAGCTGCAAAAAGGTTTTTTTTTTAAACATGGAAGATTAATTCAAAAAATAATATTCAGAATGCATGCTGACCTTACAAGTCCACAGAAACAGGAGAGTGTGTAGCATAACCCTGTTTCAGGAAAATTCAAATGAAACACAGCATGCATTCTCTCCTTATTGCAGCAAAAGGCAGTGGCTTGTGGAGAACCCCAGCCAAATCCTGGCCAGCTGTTAGGCATCTGGAATGATACTTTTACAATTTCTGAAGTACAGAAGTGTATCAGGTGACATTGAAGACTGCATGCGAATAAAAGATACAGAGGAACAAAAATCTCTCCAAAACTAGTTATAACAAGCCATGCAAAAATATAATGTAATAAGTGAAATACAAGCAAATTGGGTTTAAAAAAATGGCTGTTTTTGACATAGTAAGAAGTTCAGTAGTTATCATTGCTGAGTCATAACTCTAAAGACATGAGTTCAATTCCCATTATGATCAATGACAATGTGGACTTTGAGTGTCCTCAAAGAATCTGTCAGAATGATTGGCACCTATAAATCAGCCCACTATGATGAAATTTGATTGCTCAGTATCTTTACAGGACTGTTTTCTTCTTTGTCCCCAGCGTTGTTAAGATGCAGTTTGTATGGGTCCTCAATAATTTTGTATTTAATTAAAGGGAATTTAGAAAACAGATGAAGGGATATCAGGAGTGCTGTTAAAGGTGTATTTATTTATTCATTTGTGTATTAATGGTAGGATGTAGTTAAATAAATGGCCCCAAGTACTGCACATGATACAAATAAAACCATTACTGTACTCCAATTAAGTGAAACCACAAAACATGCAAGGACTACACTAATCTTTTTAGGACTGCATGTGTTTGTTTTATAAACTCTGAGATTAGAAGATGATCTGACCTGGTTTGACCATTAACCAAAAATGGTCTAATGATTTGAATTTGGGAAGGCAGCTTCTTTTTGGAGGGTTACAGGGCTATAGTCTGGAGAACTGTGTTAACTTCTCTGAACATTTTCACTTCTTACCATTACTCACTTGTTATTTTATTACAACATAGGAATTGTCAACCAATGCTAACAAACTCTATTTAATCATGGGGATTAGACAATTAGGAACTAGGATGATTGGTTTGTGTTTGACATGCATGATTTACATATTCATTCTTCATATACCTATAAAATGATGATATCAGGACTGGCTTGGCAGAGCGGCAGAAGTATAGTTATTCTGCTCTCCTTGTGGAGAAGCTAATCATCATGGTACTCTCTGAATCACATGCCAAGCTGAGAATGAAGTTGATTTTTCTGCAATTATTAGACATCTTAGTATAAAATAAACTTGGCTTTGTCTATTCCATCCATACTTTTACTGTAAATACTTGTGTTAGAAGTCTGTCTATCCAGTTTTCTGAACTTACTTATAGAGGACAGTGTCTATCCTAGATCACTGCTGAATCTCTGCTAGCATTGGTAGAAAAAATAATTTTCTTCAATAATTCCTAATACTCATATCCCTTATTCCATCAGTCAATTACACACTAAGGTACATTGTAAGTCTTAAGGCCCCTGAGACGGATTGCTGGGTTCTTGACTTTGGATTGAAAAAACTGAATCGGATTAAGATGGTTTGAGAAAGTTATTTCATTTTTGGTTATGATAATCTTGACTATGAGCGTTCTGAAGTTATATGTGTCATATTCTGTCATATCCTGCACCTATTCTCTCATAGACAGAAAACTGAGTGTACCAGTCTGTGGTTATCAACAGTGATACACTGCAATAAGTGTGCTTTCTGGGAGTTGGTCCAGATTGGTATAAAATTGCCAAAGAGCTTAAGAGGGAAAAGGAAACAAAAGGAAATTGTAAAACCTTGGCCACTCTATTTTCCTGTCAATGAGCCTCTTGTTTTACAAGTGCCATCTAAGGCTTGTCCCCTGGTAGTCCATTGAAACCTTTTATCCCTGAACCCAATCTCTTCCTCTTTAATGGAAGCAGGTACTTAGGGCAGCATCTGATCTTCATGACGTCTATTATTCTATAGAGAAGAACCCCTGCCAGTCAGCTTCTCTCTTCCTCTGTAACACCTTAAGAGAGAACAGGCAGAGATATGTTTTAAATAAAGACCAGTAGATAATAATAATAATAATATATTTTATTTCCCATATTTGCTCAGAGTAAGTCACAAAACAAGCAAAGGCAAAAACCATGTATCTTTCTTATTTGTTGTCACAGCCAAATCACTAAACAAAGACAGTCAAAATATTGTTGCACAAATTCTGAAACCAAGGAGACTATAATCAATACAGGTACTCTCAAAGTTTTTAAGTTTCTCTCTAATCTGAGGTAATTAGGAAGTGCATTAACCCTGACCTTTATAACCATCTATTCAAGGACATCATGGGTCATGTCCTCCTGTTGTCCTACATAGCAATGTGGCTAGCAACCGGACACAAACTATGAAGAAAATGGCTGCCTCCTTAAGAAACAAAATGGAGTTGCAATTAGACATTAAATATTTTTAACAAGTTTAACATTTGCCTTTAGCACAAAATACTCCTTAAATATGAATTCTGTATACAGTATTCCAAAGTACCCAAAAAGACACACAGAACATGAAAAAAGCACTTAATAAATCCATAAAATATTAAAGACAAAACAGAATTATAATACTTTCTCTTCTAGTTGTTCCCTTAGGGGTAAGACTATGGATTCTATCATCATTATATGGTGCTCATCTACCCACAATGTCTTATAAGGGAAGTCTCAATTTATCATTGTGGATTATCTCTTTACATGGAATCGACCGTGTACCTGCTAGTGCCCCTTCTGCCTCCACCAACCCCATAATAAACAAGTAACCTACAACAACTCCCTATTCCTTTTGATTTAATGCATTTTCTAGTAATTTTCCCCAGTACTAGATGAGGTGCCCTATATTAATCACATAAAAACAGCTAACTGCCTTTGGCAGAGTTGATTAATTTAAGATTGTAATGAATTCTGGAGAGCGCTGCCATTTTGGGGCTGTAAGCACCCACTGCCCTTGTAGATCCTGAAATTGTTGCTTCATTTTTTTCCCCATAAAGCACATTGGCATGCAAAACTTGACTCAACTTTGTTTAATTATTTAAACATGTTTTCACAAGACCATCACGTAGCATTTCTGCTAAGGGCTTTCCATAAAAAATATTTACCCTCCATTATTACAAAAGAAAGCAGACCTTGCATGTTTATTTCACACTTTCTTCATTATCACTAGCTGATCTCAATAGCCAGTAGTTACTAGCAGAGTAACAATAACTGCATGGGCTGTTTCACTGGGAATTGATCTAGGAAGCAAAGGGTTACCTGTGTTTCCACAAGCATACACGATACCACTAACACAAAAAATTTGGGGTGCAATAAAAAACAAGTTATCTGTTTCGCAGTTAGTGAGCAATAAAAACAACTGTAGTGTATGTAGGCTTATAAATTCAATTAAACATTTTTTGTCTGCAAGTAATTACACTGCTGCAGGTGTTGTGGTAGTGAGGGGTTCAAAATGATTTGCTCACCCTCAAGGGTACTCATCGATGCTAGACATCAATTACCTGGTGTCCAAAGTACACTTCTGATTTGCTGCTGCTCCATATTCATACAACAGCTAGTACTAATAAACCTTTGATAACTCATATGTATACCCACACAGCCTGTCCCATCTCATTTTGACCTTTGTATCACATTTAAATGCCCATAATGATCAGCATCAGCTAAAACATAACAAAAAATGTTTTTCACCTATCCATACTTTTTTGGACCCATTATTCACTACATAAATGTAAGGAGCTGCAGACTATGCCAGCAGCAACAGACATAAGGTTAGGAAGCAGTTGTGAATGGTGTCAGTCCACAGGAGGGCACACTCATGCCAGGTGCAAGCCATTCCTTCATGTTCTTAGATATAAATATTTGTAACCAAATGATTCTTGAAATTATTGACTTAATGCAACCAAATGTGTCTTCTGTATGTTAGATGTAATATTTGAAGCTAACTAGCTGCATGTGGTCTTTGGGACAAAAAACAACCCAAAGACTCCATAGCAGTTTTACTATATTGGTGAACTTGTAGATGTGTCAGTTAACTCTTAAGAATTATCCAGGGCAGATGTCATGGACCCTCCTCTGCAGCCAGGACAAGTCATATCTTGTCTGAAATGGAGGTATAGTTGAATGCAGCTGTGGCACATACTGAGCGGGACAGACTGGAACCTGTCTCAGGCAAACGTATGGTAACTCATTGTGTGAATGTACAACTTGCATGTACCACACAGCTGAGTTTGTCTGCTTGGATTGAATGAGAAGTGAGGTGTCTTGCAAGTGCCGAAAACATGTAAAAGTGCAGGCATGCACCCTCTCACCAAGTGCAATTCACACTTGTATAAGCTTCACACCAACTCCTGTGGCTATGGTTGAGCCTGAGCAGAACAGACTGCTCCATACACACACACACACACACACACACACACACACACACACACAAATAGTCTTTCGCAGTGAGAAGTGAGGTGCATGCAAGCGCCGTAAAAATTTAAAGTGCATGCATGCGCCATCCAGTGGCTGTGGTTGAACATGATCAGCGCGGACTGCTCCTTATACACACACACACAGGTCTTTTCATTTATATATGTTTAATAATGCCTTTAAGAAGGTATTGCTGTTGCTTTTGGTTAGCACTTAAATTAGATAGTAAATTGTCCCCTTTTAATATTTTCAAAATTTAGGTCATGCATCAAAAGCACTGACGAGTTTAAATAATCTGCCATTTTCAGTGTTCTTATCTAACACATATCAAAATGAGATGTTAATTTTATGCAAGCATATTGCTGTTTACAAGACTGCTGAATGTCAACCAAAGACCATAAAGTGAATGCATTTCATTGTCTGGTAGGAAACATCTCTGGTGAGGTCAACAAGCTGCTAGAGAGTGGTGTGCCCTGTTTCTGAAATCACAGCATGTCACCTCTCTACTGTCAGTTCACTCGGCACTTCCAGACTGAAACACAAAGACCCAAAAATGTTATTTGACCTGTTGTATTGTTGTATTCTGCACATCTACAGCAGGACAGAACAGACTGTGTTTCCAGACAGACCTTTTTTTTTACTAGTATCATAGGATTGGAGTGCTCACATGTATTTACTACTATAATACACAAAATGTGCCATAAACACACAAAATATATTAAAGTTACAGGTAAAATTTAATTCTTCTCAATGATTAACAGAAACATATATAAAATAAGTCAATGAACATTATCATTGAGACATGGTTAGTGCCCCTAAATTTTCTCTTAGACCAGTGTGTGCCCTCAGTCATAGTAAATACTTTAAATAATTGGTGGCTTTAAGGAAATGTCTCATATTATTAAAAACCAGTAACAGCGCACTACACGATAACATGCCATGAAAACACTTGACTTGAGCATTCCTAGTTTTCATCCTCTTTCTCTGTATGTTTAGCATTCATTTGCTCAGAGGTTGATGCGCTTGCTACTTCCTGAGCAGCTCTTCTTTTTTCAACCCTAGCAGCCCGCTTCTTCTCTTTCTCTAAGTCAGTGTTTGTGGTGCAATTACTTAGTATATTTTCTTTAATTTTTCACTTAAGCTGGCACTTAAGTCTTCAATCTACCTAAAGAATGATTTAAGATATGAAAGGTAGAGGAAGTGACAGAGAAGGTGGTAGGGATGAGAATGGCGCCCGTACATATGCACCAAACTGCTGCCCAGCTGGCCGCTGATAAGAGTTGACTCTACAATAAAATAAAATAAAAATAAAAAGAGGAATAACCTTGGAGGTCAATCATCACCCCTGAAAGCGGATAGTAGACGTCACGTAGTATATATGTACGAAATTTCAGGTCAAACGGTTTGAGGTGATTTAAAATCCTGGACAGACAAACGAACAGCCATGTTAACGTATTATATATAAACATCCATCCATCCATCCATTTTCCAACCCGCTGAATCCGAACACAGGGTCACGGGGGTCTGCTGGAGCCAATCCCAGCCAACACAGGGCACAAGGCAGGAACCAATCCTGGGCAGGGTGCCAACCCACCGCAGGACACACACAAACACACCCACACACCAAACACACACTAGGGCCAATTTAGAATCGCCAATCCACCTAACCTGCATGTCTTTGGACTGTGGGAGGAAACCCACGCAGACACAGGGAGAACATGCAAACTCCACGCAGGGAGGACCCGGGAAGCGAACCCAGGTCCCCAGATCTCCCAACTGCAAGGCAGCAGCACTACCCACTGAGCCACCGTGCCGCCCTAACAAACAAATCACACAGTAATAATAAAACACGGTGTTTTGTTGCTGCACATTTCCATACAGGCACCATGCATGTTCTTAATATACTTCTTAGTCAACTGAGAAGACATTGGCACAGTGTTGCAAGTTCATTCACACTCACATTCACAAATGAGAATCGGAGAGTCATTAATCGGGGGAAGCTTTGCTGAGTTGGCAATCTTTCCAAATTCTCACGAGGGGATATCAGTGGAAGGGGCACTCAATGTTTTCATAATGCATTAACACAGGTTTTAAGTCCAAGATATATCTTACAAACTTTAGAAATGTCTGAGTAGACGATATAATTTATGTCATAAAATACAACATTATTATCTGTATTCCCTTTTGTTTCAGTTAAGTTGGAGGAAAACATGTTTCCTAGATGTTATGTATTTATTATAGGTGATATGGGTAAGTTGGGCTAATTAAGAAATGTTAACATGTGTCTGAACTAGATGATGCTCCCTGTGCTGAGCATTAAGCTTGCATTTCCATTAAGTGTAGACTCTGTTATTTTAGCAGTATGCATACTTTTGACAGGGTAGTGACTAATTATTATGTTCTTCTTTTAATTTGCACCCTTATTTGCTATTAACCCTTAGACCCTTTCCTATTTGCGAGTATGTCTAATGGATGTTAGTGAAGTATTAAATGATTTAATATGCTTATTTAAAATCCAGATCTAGAAACTGGGTCATCTCCCAAAAAAAGGCAAATAGGTTAGGTTTTCAGAAAACAGCATGCATCTTTGACTAGCTGTGCTAATTCATGATGAGAAATTGTAATTATCCAAGTTGAGAGCTGCTGGAAGCAGTGCAGCTTTAGATGACACAAGCCCAAGAGCTGATCTGGCCTGATGAACAATTAACTGTAATAAGGATACATCTCTAGGATGCAAGGTCGGCTGCTGGCTCCTGAAAATTTAAAGGGGACTCAGTGGCAGCAGGAACAACACAACAAACATAAATGTGCCCAATTATAATCTAAAGTCTTCCCCAAAAGGAGTTTTCTATGTTAATTTAGGTAAAGTCACTAAAGCAGAGGAAACATGTAACATTTTTCAAGGAACAGGCTTTTGCACTCTTGATAAACTAAGATTTTTCTTCTTATTTTGGTTACTCAAATATTTTTAGCTTCTTATTTAACACTCACTGTTTGTAATGTGATATTTTTAAGGAAATAAAATATTCCATCCCTTTTCCATTGTTTATATCAAATTTTTCGGCTGTTTCGGAAAAGTGAAGCACAGTAGCTGAGCAGTTGACATTACTACTTCAAAGCTTTCGGAGATGTGATTTAAATCCCAGCCTTGTCACTGTCATGTGGAGACTTCATGTTTGTCCGTGAGTCTCAGCTTGGGTTTTCTCCAGATACCCCTACATCCCAGTCGTATATATTAAGTCATTTGTCTTAAAATTATTAGCTTTGTGGTGTGCTGTAAGCTGGACTGGTGCCCCAATAGGAGTCTAAAGTGTGGCTTCCCGTGAATGTGGAAAAAAAGCCAGTACTTTATATGTGTATTCTGTTTTCAATTAATACATGATTAAGACCCCATCACTCATGATTTTCTTTTCCTGAAGGAAATATACACATTTCTGTTCTCAGAGAACTTTTGGAATTGTAGATATGTAGTTCTACAGCTGCTTACAAGATGACCAGAGTAGAGGTTAGCTATCTGCTGGTGTTCCACTCTCATGGCCATTCCAGTGGACTATATTGTAGAATGAGATGATACACTTAGTAGATATTCCTGATATTTTATTATGCGAACACAGAAAGTCCCAACTAACTCTTAGGTTCTTTTCTTAACGAGGGATAGCAAAAAATGTGAAGATCAGTTATATTGTACACCTGTTACCTTTAACCTGTCCTACTGTTCATATTATACCAAGTATATTCGACCCATAGGGACCTCTAGTGGCAGGCTACTTGGTCACTGGGACAGTTTTTTATTTCAAAACCTTCACTTAAGGAGTTTGTATGTTCTCCCCATGTCTGCGTGGGTTTTCTCCGGGTGTTCCGGTTTCCTCTCTCAGTCCAAAGACATGCAGATTAGGTGCATTGGCGATCCTAAATTGTCCCTAGTGTGTGCTTGGTATGTGTGTGTGTGTGTCCTGCAGTGGGCTGGCGCCCTGCCTGGGATTTGTTCCTGCCTTGGACCCTGTGCTGGCTGGGATTGGCTCCAGCAGACCACCATGATCCTGTGTTGGGGTATAGCGGGTTGGAAAATTACTGACTGACCTTCACTTAAACTCAGTTTTACCACCAGTAGAGTACAACACCAGAGTGTCCTCAAGTGCCCTTAAGGGACAAGGAATTGGCAAACCTGCACTTGGCTACACTGTATAATAATAATCAGACCAAGACATTCACTTTTAAGCTTTCAGTTGTAAATTATATTTATTTCCATTAAAACCAATAACAGTGTATATAGGTTGATACACAGAATCATACAACCTGAGTGCTTTAAACCTTCATTCAGTACAAGCACAAGTAGTAAGGTACTGATGATCATTCTACTCCCGTGCCTCTTCTTTACTTGCAGGTTATGTGTTCTCAAGCAAAGCAAGGATATAGTGCGTGAGAGAAAGAGAACCCTTTGGCAGTTATAAATGAACAGCTCAAGAGAGGGGGGATGAAGTGGGGCACACACACACCCCAGTACCATGTGGACATTAACTTTTGCGATTTCTCAAGGCACATGAAATTGCTTCTTACGTCTGTATCATCAGAAGGCTTAAGGTTGTTTTTCTAAGATTCCCAGATAAATAAGCAAAAACATGAAAAATAACTCTAAAGTCCTGCTTACTGTTCCAACTTCACCAGCATGCCCTGCACTTCTGTTCATTAACAAGACTTCAGACCAAGAAGCCAAAAGGCCTGTTACTTGAACAGTGTAAGATATTTCCTATACAGCTAACTAAATATAGCAGAAAAAAGGCAGTCTCACTGACAACTCTAGTCAAGGAGCATGTACATTTATTCTCTTTGGGGCGCTGCCTTTCCATCTATGCATGTTCCATGCTACCAGGATAGCTTGAGGAGCAATAAATCTTATGCAAGTCTGCTTTTAAATTCACTTATTCCAATGCAGGGTGGCATAGGGATGGAATCCATCCTGGCAGTACTGGGCTCAGTGCAGAAAATAAAACTTGATGGGGCACCAGTCTATCACTGGGTACACCTGCTCCCCCTGCGTAATCCGTGTTCATGTGTCACAAGTTAACCGCATATGTTTGGTATACTGGAAGAAAAGCAAGAGAAAATCATGGAGAATATGCAAAATTGAAAAAGACAGTGAGGGGACAGACAGGAATTTACAATCAAATTGCTGGAACTGTGAGGCGGCAGCATTACCTCCTGCTGTGCTGTCCCTCAATCTTTATTCATTCAGTCAATCAATTTTTATTTTATGTACTGTTGCACTGTAAACACCATGAAATATCACTAGGTGCTTAAAAGGCCTAACAAGATTACAGTGCAGGCTCTCCAAAACTCCAAATGGAATATTGTACTTTGTAGAAAATAATTTAATTATGCCACCAATTGCGGGGTTCCCAGATGTGTTTAACAATTATTTAGATTAAAATAGCATTAGGTTAGGGAAAAGATAGAAGACACCAAAAGATAGCTCTTGACCGTTGTCTGGCCTATTTGTGATAAACTTTGGTATATAGCATTCCTTTCTTTCTTGGAATTCATAGTCCCATTGCAAAATAGATTTCTTCCCACAAATAGTCTGTTTGGAGTGATCTTGAAATTTGACACTCTACCATTTTCCATTCATTTATTTATATTATTACATTTTTGTTCACTTTTGTTTCTATACACCAGAACCAGTCCTGACCTACTGTGTATAAACAACAGCTGATTTTATTAGCAAAATAGACATGACCATAAAAATATCAAGCTCAAAAAAGAAATGGATGACATTTAAATGAAAATTTTAATGTTCTTTTTCCCTCATAGTGTCTCATAGTGAATGTTAGATTTTACATTATATGATAGAAAAATAAAGGGCTGTCCTTGAACTGAAATGGTCAGTCTGGTGTTGATAGCTTTGTTTCTCATTCATTGAGAGGTTTCAGCTAGGAAGTGGTAAGTAGTCATCATGTGGAAAGCAACCTGACCATGGCGCCATCTTTTCTAATCAATATTTTTATTTTTAGCTCAAATATTTTCTCATCATGCTTTACGAAATCCATTATAAAACCAATTAGCATGAAACCATAGGAAAAGCATTTTCGTCCACAGCAAGCCATGTTTAATGCATGTATGATGGCTATGAATAGCAATGGAAAACCTTGCATGGATACCAAATGATTAGTCTTTTACTTAGTCCTTCCCTGGCACTTAGGCTAAGAGTATATGTGGCCTATTTTTCTCTAAACATTTGTGATTGTTATGCATGGTTTGTATTAACACTCACATAATATCCCAAACTTGGTTTGGCTTCCTTTGCCCAATCTTAGCAACTTTAACATCACGGAAACATGTGCTTCCTATGCTTAACAAACCATAATATTGTCAAACCCACTTAACCAGCCAGCAGCCATACCACATCCACTTTAGAACAGGTAATCCTCCTGAATCTAAGCATGTTCGGGCCCAGCCAATGCTTGCATGGGAGACCATTTAGGTAAAAAAAACTTGGGTTGCTGCTGGAAGAGGTGTCGGAGAGGCCAACAAGGAGGGCTTACCTTGTGGTCTGTAAGTAGAACCCAATGCCCCAGTGCATTAACGGGGAAACTGCTACAAAAATAGTTCTATCCTTCAGATGAGACATAAAACTGAGGTCCTAAATCTCGTGGTCTTAAAAGATCCCTGGGTGTCTTTTGTAAAGTGTAGGGTGTTTCCCAATGTCTTGGCTAAATTGCCCATCATGGTCTGGTCATTCTGTCCACGTAATCATCCTCTGTCTCTAATTAGCTAACTATCTCTCTGATCCCTTCACTACCTAATTACTAATGTGTGATGAACATACTGGCACAAAATGGTGGCTGTCGCATTATCTAGGTGGATGCTGCACATTACTCAATGTAAAGTACTTTCAGTGTTTTGAAAAGTGCTATATACTGTACAGTACATGCAATGATCTCTTCTTCTTCTTCTTCTTCTTCTTAATCCAGTTCAGTATCATAGAGAATCTGAGCCTGTCTTTGCAGCATGGGGACTTAACTCGTGTATGATCTACTTCTATTATTATTATGTACTTAAATGATGCCCTTGTCTTAGGTGACTTATAAGATCAGGACATTGTACTATTCATTTTTTGCAACACAGGCTGGACCAGGAACTTTCTCTGGGTCACCTAGTTTGTCAAAGATGATGACTGGACCACTGACCTTGGGATTTAAATCCCTTAGGCTTTACACCATACTGTCTGCCTTGAGTTGACATTTTCAAATATTTGTTAACCAAATATAAATTTCATTCCAATTATCTTTTTGTCCTAATGGAACTTCCTAATATACACAGGTCACTCTTGTGATACAGAGAATGTTTTTGGATTTTACTCTTAGCATATTGACGGCATGCTTTGAAGACATTCATGCCATGTTTTTGCATATCCTAGCACATCAGACTGTGGTGGGCTGGCGCCCTGCCCAGGGTTTGTTTCCTGCCTTGCACCCTGTGTTGGCTGGGATTGGCTCCAGCAGACCCCCGTGACCCTGTAGTTAGGATATAGCGGGTTGGATAATGGATGGATGGATAGCACATCAGACTTGTGTGCTAAGATCTCCTGTGTTATATTCTGAGGAGAATGGTATTAGTCTAGTTACTGTAGTAGTCAGCCAGAACCTTGTAAAACTATTCATTTTGTGAGTTACATTGAGGTTTTAAAATTTGCATTGATATACAGTGTTGATGAAATTGTACATTTGAAGAAACCTTTCTGGTGAAACTGGTAAAGTAGCAACTTTGCTTTGAAAGGAAAGCCTAAACATTTCACTAACCAAATGTTCTTGGTTTTAATTTTAAAACGCACTGCAGAATTTTATTTTATATTGCATTTTGACAACTTCCAGGACAGTACTTTTTTTTTGTGGAATTTGACAGCATTTTGGATCTTTTATACCAAATAAGTCCGCATGGTGACTGTATTGTTGGTTGATTTATTTTAAAAATAACCAGCCTTTTTAAACTATGATATAAATTCATCTATTTACTAAGTTTGTTTGAAATGTCACTCATTTGGGGGCCTAAAATTGCATAAATTAGCTTTCCCTATTACATACCCATAGTGGGACAGCATCTTTCATTCAGAACTAGCAAAGAATGCTAAATGCGCACACCATCTTCTGCTGACAGCTGGAGAGTTCTGTTTATTGCACCATTTTTATTAACGACTAGGCAAAGTTCATGGGATTTCCTAAGTGTAAATAAATGAGGGGAAAACATGGCTAAACATGAGACAAAAAAATACAAAGACTTAGGAAAAAGCTGTAATCCTGCAAGAAAATGTCACATCAATAGAGAAGAAAACACTGTACATGCCTGTGGTCCTAGATGAGATTCTGCTTTGTGCACCCTGATGACAATATCCCATTTGTGCTGCCTGATGGAAATTGCAGTCCCTGCATCGGTGCTGTTTTTTGAGGTGCCCCCCTTCCCATCATAGCCCCTCTTTTTGGTACAACATATAACCTAGAACAACAGGCAAACAGTTTACTATTTTATTTATATGGGTGTTATTGTCACCACTATATTGTAAGCCTGCCACATGATGCTACCATATTAGATATGCACTGTATTTCATTGTTATGTTCAAGTAATGAAGTTTTATTATTATTTTTACTATCTGACATAACTTCTTTGCCATTGTGTGTATTTTGTTCATTAGGATAGCTACTTTTTGTATTTGTTTTTCTCATATTTGCTGCCATTTAGTCGGATAGAGCTTTTTCATAGATACAACCATTTTGTGTATCTGGTCACCTATATGAGGTTACTAGGCAAATGATACACGTCACTTCACTCGTGATACCTTTGTATCCATTTTATATAAGACTAACCGTCCCCCACAGCTCTGCCCGCATAGTAGTGAAAGAGGACAGTGAGGAGGGCCCTGCTTGGCTCCCTACTCCTGACATCTCGCATCCCCCTCCCCTCGGCCCGCAGATTCTGCCTCGGATTAGCGCAAATATATCACTCCTGCAAGCGAACTATGATTCTTAGCGCGATGAGAGAAGTCACAAAATTAACTGTACAGTAATGTTCAAGCAAATTATAGAAAAAAACTTGATCTAAATCTTTAAGTAGTTCTCTCGTTTGCTAGCTAAGCGGATGTAAGATACGCCCTGAGGCTGGTGCGTGAGTGAAGAGGGCCCCGCCCCCCTCCCCTCGGCCCACTGCGTGTCTCTTGGATTTGCGCAAATAAATCGGTACCTCAAGAGAACTATGATACATAGCACAATGAGAGAAGTCGCAGAATCAACCGGAATGTTCAAGCAAATTGTAGAAAAAAACCCGATCTAAATCTGTTAAGTAGTTCTCTCATGCAAAGCGGACAGACATACAGACAAACAGACAGGCAGACAGACATTGGACTTTATATATATATATAAAGATGGTCAAACTTTGTTGCACTATTAAAAAAATAAATGTTTTGTGCTAGAGGACTCCTCTTAGAAAATGTCTAGCTTTGATCCTTTTTATCTCTGACTTAGAATTTAACCACCATCTCTTTGACCTGACTATTGATCTCTTGTCTAATCGTGTTTTGACCTTGACTACAACTGACCTCCATTCTGAATGACCCTTAAATATCTGCCACTCAGAAATAACTAACTAAATAAATAAAAAGGTTCTTCAGGACTATATGGAAAAAATCTATAAAAATGCTCAGAACACATATTTGACTTCATGGCAGCTGGATATTTAAGATTGAGCTGTAGACATCACTGCGGAGAAGGGATTTCGAGTTTGAACCCAAAATATATTTTATGACAGTTCCAACTGATTGATCAAATACTGAATAACAATTCATGTGTTTTCTCAAACCCAAATGTGTCTTTGGATAGAACCACTTGTTAAATGGTCGGTGAATTTTGAAGTTAAAGGAAAGACTTTGATTACCAATTGACCTCAGTCTGACTACTCTTTTCTATTTGTCCTTAAATTTCTGATACTCAGATTTCACATTCATCTTTATTGTCCATCTCTTGATCGAATAGTCATGACAGTGATTAGCTTGAACCCAAGCTTGGTTCTTATAAGCTGAAAATATTTATATGTGCAATAGCTCAGCAGGCACTAAATATACAGCTAATAATGTCAAAAAGATATTTCATTATGACAAACTAGATGTCCTGAAATGTTATGTGGAAAAGTTAAGGCTCCTTTGAATTTTACAGGTATGGGAATACCCCCTTTTACTGTTCCCATGATGACAAACCTGATTATTGTGGTCAAACTGACTTTTGAAGCCTTCTTTGCTTATGATCCACAGTATCAATGACGATCTCTGGGGTATATTTGGAAGAGTTTCTCGGTTTTGGTGCATTACTGTTATAACTGTCACTATACAACCTTTCCATCACTAGTTGAATTATAGGTTTTGCAAGAGTACTCAAAATGGATTATTTTTTGCAAATACCTTACGTGGCAACTTGAAGTAGCCTCTATGAATGAATATACAGCTCCACAATCAAAAATACACTGTTCCACTGAACATGCCATGTCTTCTCTCCTTTGTAAACACAGATAACAGAACAAATAAAATTAAACAAAATGTGCACATTGGCATCACCTGGCTACACTGACTGCTTCTAAAGCCAGGATGGAGCTACTGTTTAATGATACTATAAATAAAATAAATTATTAGCTCTGTGCAATTTATTTATTCACTTGTCAGCAACCACTCCTGAGATTATGTAGAAAAAGATCAATAGGAAATGGTTGTCTGTGTTGATGATGCATTGTTGCTTAACATCTGTAGAAATTATTGGCATGGTGGTGCAAGTGTTGGTGCTGCTGCCTCACAGCTCTGGGGTCATGGGTTTGAATCCTGTCCCTGTCTCTGTCTTTGTGGATTTGCATGTTCTCCTTATGTCTCGGTGGCACAGGCACTCTGGTTTTCCTCACAAATCCCAGAGATATGTGTATAATTAACAATTTATATTTAGTTGAATTTATACATCCTATTGAATGTGTAAATCCATTCAGAGATGGGTTGCCATCCAGAATTGTTCAAATATATTTATCTACCCATCCTCCATTCACTTTGAATCCACATTTTCGATTACAAAATCATGAAGATCCAGAATCTATCTGATAACATATTGTTCAAAATAAAAATAGAGCCAGAACAGGACATCACTTCATCATACAGGACCAGCACACTCCCATTTAGAGTGACCCATCCAGAGTGGGTTCCTGCCTTGCCACCAATGTTTTCAGGACAGGCTGCAGAGCATTACACTGGAACATATGTATTTGAAAGCAAATGAATAAATGAATGGATCTATTGAAACTGGTTTTATTCACCAAGCAAATTTCAAGGAAGTCACATTTACCTAGATAACACAACAAGCTATGATACATCAAGAATATATTGCCTGTTTAGAATCTTTTAAAGGTAATGAAAGTTTAAATTTCCACTCAGCTTTATTTCCAGGGTACTTCTTTTTGCTTACTCACAGTAGCTATTGCTTTTAAATGAAGACTTATAACATAGTGTCCCTTTATACATTCATTGTTTAATAAGGACCTTCATGGGACAGTGAGTAGTGTTTTTGCTTCATATATCACTTGGACCTGGATAGGGTATCTTCTATGTGGAGCTTACAGTACATATTCTCCCTGTGTTCACATAGACCCCAGTTTCCTCACACATATTCAAAATATGCATTTGAGATTACATAGCAACTTTAAATTGGGCAACCGAGAGTGTGTGTGTCTCTGAGTGTTGCCTGCAAGATTAAAATGATGTACCTGATCTTGCCTGGATGGGTTCTGGCTGTATTCTTTCCTGTACTGAAAAGCGTAAAAGGATATTAGTTTGTGTGGGTTTACGTCTGAGTCCTCCTGAGCCCAGTATGATTGAATGTTTGTCCCATGGTACACAATCCATGTTTGATTCCTGCCTTATGCCTGCTGCTGTGAGGACTTGGTTAAGCAGATTCAGTAAATGCATAATTGGAGCAACTTTTATATCTTGCTTCTAAAGGTACAAATTGAAGTTAGGTACCTTTCTTCTTTCTCTTTACAGAGCTCTTGTATTTACAGCAATATGTTTTGCATGAATAATTTTGTTCAAAAATCTCATCAAGAAATTAAAACTACAGGAGAACAATTAGCAATTATGGCTTTGGGTTCCAAAAGACTGCACTGGAAAACAAGCAGATTCCTGTGAGAGTACGGACATGACATTCTGCATCTAGCCTGCAGTCTTTCCTATGGGAATACCATATGGTGTAGCTTTAATTGTGGACTGCCATTATAAAATGTTTCAAGATTGGTTGCTCATTTTCCACCCTCTGGATGATTTACACTGAGATGTGGCACAACACTTCATTTTTTTGTGTATTTTCTTAACATTGTTGGATGTGAATTAAGGTATGATGATGTTGCTAATTTGGATATGTAAAACTATAGATTATGGCAAGATCCGATTTTTCTGGACCTAGTAGATGAAGGTGTTTTATGTTAAAAGTAACTCTATAAAATTAAAAGTCTATGCTAACTCACTAATTCAGCAAAAGAAATAATTTATGCAGAATTATTAAAAACAAACATGTTGATTAATTTTGTTCATATTTTTCTCTCTATTACAAGAGATTCTGTGCAATTGTTTGATTGTTGATAATCTATAGAAACAAATCCACAGAACCAGACCATCAGGAATGACCTGACTGCAGGTTGTTCCTTCAGTCTTTATAGGAGGCTTTCCCATCTTGATCTCCCAAAATAATAATTTTCAGAATTTCTTGAATAAATTTCTGTCTTATGAGAGCCTTTCACATGGAGCTGTCTTGGCTGTCTGCTGGCCAAGCGAGAAAGAAATCAGACAGTTGATTGATGACCACACAGCAAGGACATCCCATCCATCTCTGCAGGCACAGATTACCACTGTCAGCAGTTTCCCTGCCACATTTTCCCTTTTTCTTTTTTAACTTGTCTTTTTTCCATCATTTTTCTACTGAAAATGGTTTGTGGTTCAGAATTTTTTAAATACTACTCTGTATCCTAAATTTTGGTATCTTTCAGTAGGCATTTCTTCAGAGTTAGAAAATTATTAGTACTAATTGTGTCATAATGGCTTAGTGGTTACTCTTGCTAGTTCACAACTTCAGGGTTCAAATATGGTTGAGTGACTGCATGAAATCTCAGTTTAGTTTAGGTTACTTTGAGCTGACTGAGGGTGAATAAGTGACTGTACCTTATAACGTACTGACACATCATATTGAAAACATGTAAAAATATTAATGATGTCCGCCACACTTTAATAAGACCATAACTTGTTACACATATTCAAGGTATAAGTGCTATTTTCAAGCATAATAAAAACTTGTGTGGTGCCCGGCGGGCGTCCATGCCCGGCCGGGACGCCCAGGAGGAGTGGAGGAGGGCTTGTGCCTCCTCCAGGACACGAGGGGGCATCCTCCCTGGTGGCTTTGGGGACCACGGGTACGGAGCTTGGAAGCTCAACCCTGTAGGGGCCCGTGGTCACCGCCAGGGGGGCCCCAATGCCTTGGGAGTGTTGGCCCTCAGTATTTCCGCCACACCGGGAAGTGCTGGGGGGAAGAGACTTGAGGACACCCGGTGGACTTCCGGCTTCACCATGGGAGCTTCCGCCACACAGGGGTGTGGCTACGGAAGCCCTGAGGATGCACCTGGAGCCCATCCGGGGCATATAAAAGGGGCCGCCTCCCTCCAGTCAGGGCGAGAGTCGGGAGGAAGAAGACGAAGTGTGTTGGAGAGGAGTGGAGGTGGACCAAAAGACTGAGAAAGGCATTGTGTTGTGGCCAGGACTTGAAGGGGTGATTGGTGCTTCGGCACTGGGTTTGTGCACTTTACTGCATTTATTATGTATAATAAACGTGTGGTGGACTTTAATACGGTGTCCGTCTGTCTGTGTCCGGGCAGCTTATCACACTTGTTTATCAAAATGTTGTGCGCACTTTTACTGCAAAATGTTGAAGAGAACCCATCAACCCTACAAGCAAAGAAAGTCACTTTTCAAAGTTCACAACCCTCCATGAAAGTTAGACCTTCTGTTAAATTTCCATCCATCGACCCCAACTCTTTATTATCACTTACCTTTTGTTCTTATTGTGAATGAGAATAACCACATCCATTACAGTCTAAGCACCATTCACTGCTCTCAAACATTAAATCACCAGACCCAGAGTTGGTACCAACATGGTTGTTTATGTACAAACCTACATTATACCTACTCACCTGCTTTTTTTTTCCCCTGTGGGTCTCATTTTATAAATAATCAAGAGCTTAAATGCTAAATTTCAGACTGATTTCAATCATCCCTTTATTTCTTCAGCAATTGTCTGCAGACTTAATCCCTGAATCGAATTTGAAGCAACTTCATTAAATAGCAAATGACTGCACAATCACTAGTTTTCTTTCAGTAGCAGTTTGCAGTTTTAAGTTTTAATTAGTTCACACTCTCCTATAATGAAGAAGCTTAGGATTAGAAAATGCAACTTTAAAACAGTTACAGGAACAAACAATGGAAATTTAACATTTGAAAATATCCTGCTAGAGGATTTCAGTTTAGATGAAGGCCAATAAGCTGTCCCCAAAATTTGGATGAGATCCCTTCCATTTTTAGCTTTATCCTTCTGTTAGTGTTTGTATTTTCATTGCAATTGAAAATTGAAATGACATTTGCTGATGTAGCACCATCAGTATAATCGTTCACATCTTCTGCTGATTGTCATATGGGAAAACCGGCTGAGCAGGACAGATTTGACCACATCATCCCATTCAAAAATCTGCTGCTACATAACCTGGGTCTCCTTCTAATGCCATGCCCATCATAACACTCACAGGAGACATCTAAAGCACTTCAACTGGTTTCTCTTCATTTGAAAGAGCAGCGGCTCTGCAGTGGGATTTTTCCAAATTGCTCCTTACCTTGCCATGTAGATTGATCCCAGCTTCTGTACACAGGAAACTGCACCTGTTCCCAACATATTTTTCAGTCACTATCTAAAAGCTTACAACCATCTATGAATCGAGTGGCATAGATTAACTTCTAGATAGCTTTACTCTTGACATCTTTTACAACTCCTGGATTAATGTCATAGTTGCAAAGTTGTTGATCAATCTCAAAATTGCTTCTACTTTCACTTGTTAACAATGTCAGAAGACATTCCTAAATGCTGATTTTTGAGGCACATGAATACCTTAGATTTGAAAGCACAAACTTAAAAAAGTAAATTAAGCAGGAGACCCCTTCATTATTTAGTACTTTCAGTAATTCTGGTGTGGCTTCATCCAATGCTTTCTTCTCTGCATCCTCTCAATCAGTGCAGCAAACTTGGCCATAGGAATTCATCTAATGCAACCAGATACATTTAGTATTACATCTTTAGGGGATCACGTATTCCTTAGATTTACTGGTTGCTTGAAGTGCTTCTTTTACCTCTTGCAAAATCCACAGTCAAAGTCAATGTTTCTTATCCTGGCTGAGACCAATGCCTGTAATTCCTTGCCCACTCTCTCCGAGTGAACAAATGGTCAGCTAGAAACATGTTGAAGATACACTAAAGTCTTCCTCCAGAGTCTTGCCAAACTTATGAAACACATATTTTTTCTGTGGATAGCACTTCAGCTGTGTACTATCCTACATTCTATAATGAAGACCCCTCTGCTAAAGGTTAATAGAAAGTCCTTCTTTAACTTAATTGCTCCCCTTAGTATTGGAATTAGCCACCTTTTGGCCACAGCTTCTTGAAACTGTTTCTACTGTTGAGGTCTTCAACAGTATCTATTCAGAATTCATGTCCCCAGCAATTCCTAAGATGCTTAATAGGTTCTTCTGAAAGTGACTATTAAACTTATCATAAATTGGTACTCCTAGATATATCCAGCCAATGTTCCATCAAATGATGATCAATTGAGAGCTCACTATCTTTCTTTACCTGAGAGTCTAAATTATATGACCACAGATGAAAGGACAAAATGCAAATCTAGTTCCAGGTAAATTTATTTGTAATCTCAAATTTGAATATTCTAGTTCATATGGACAATACATAACAAGCAGAAACTAGAATACATTGTCACATTCCAAGACTAGATCTACACTGTTGTGGTTTTGGCTGTCAGAATCTGTCCTTCTCATGCCCATCACCTGACCTTTACCCTTTATCCTCCTGGCAGTGAACCCCACACAGTGGCTCTATGCAGCTACTTCATCCCATTTTTCATACCTCTAGTTAGTAATGTGCCCAACTGAGAACTGGCACAGGCAGTCTCTGGCAGATGACCTTCATAACTAGGGAGTGTAGAACACTTGCATTGTCAGACTTGTAAGGAATTCTCGTTTGATGTATTGCAAGAGACAGTTAGTTAAGGAGCAAGGGAGACTGCCCATTACCTTGTGGAACTAACATCTCAGGGACACCTCTAGCTTTCTGCTTCTGCAAATGTTTTGAGATAAGCTGGCAGCACACAAATCAAAATGTTTGACAGGGTTTTATGTGAGCTTTGCATCAGAATGTTCAAAATGTTTATGTGACAGGCCTTATAACCTCTGCCCACTCTGCTCTCTCCAACCATGGCCCTACATACAATGCATTTATTGATGTACTGAGACTGAAGGGGTCCTGTGGTGTTTAATATTAAACTGGACTTACTGTAAATGCTTTCACTCTCATATATCTTAATAAATAAGGGGAAGGTAAAGGTTACACAAGAGGGAAAGTGTTGCAGAGTCTAAAACAGTAAAGCATTCTTAGTGCAAGTTTACAGGAGCATCTGTAAAAAAGGTTTTATTTCTCATGGGAAGCTAGAGATTCAAAATCTAACACTTTCCAGTAACTTGTTTCTTCATCTATCTATTTCTTTTAATAGACTTTTCAGCAACTTCTCTCTTGCAAGATGTCAGGTTCCCACTTGTTTGGGTATTATTGCTGTTTCTTCATGACACTGTTTTGAATTTTTCCTAATCCACTGCCAATTTTTCATAGTTTGTGTACCACTTTGCATCAGCATCTCCCACCTTTAAAAGATGGTGGCTCAGTACTGTTTGCAGCCTAGTACTGGAAAAAATAAAAAACGAAAAATCATCTTGTTTGCACTTGCTTTAAACTCTGACGTTTTGGCCTTTTGACCTGCTGCTTTCTTATTTTGAATTTGATATTTGGCTGGGCATTAGTTATTGTTAGTTTTTCTGGTAATGACCTTGGTTTGTTTTTTGATATCTCTATTGTCTTTTGCCTTTATTTGTTTAATGTGGTCTCCAAAGTGTTCCACAAAACAAACTTGTTCTTTTGGTTTTACATTAGAACATATGTCAGAGGAAGCAAGAATTCTTAAAGGAATCCCAAGAGAATAATGGAGACAGTGAAAAGAAAATTGCCGAGCCTGTCCAGAGTAGGAACAGAACTAAAGACACAAGTATTTGTAAAGAAAAAGTGGGAAGTTGATTTTAAATTTCTCTAATATCTGATTCCTTTTCTTAATGTGTTTACATCAGCATTAGAAGAAAGATTGCTATCAACTAGCAAGCAGAGTAGCACAAAACAAAGGATGATAGACAGACTGTTTGTCATGAGCTTTTGTGGTGTGTAATCTTGTCACAATATGTGGAAGCTGAGTGGGGTCAGTCTTCTTTGAAACTTAAATGTAGTATTAGTGACAAATTATACTAAACAAACAGACTCTCCCGATCTTCTCCTGATCACATGTCTTCAGGCAATTGGCTCATCTGAATGAATTATTTCTCATTTAAATGGTAAGAACACATCTCCCCCTATGTAACAGTTACAGATTTTTTTCTCTTATTAGATTGATGCTATGTAGTTATAAACTATACACCTCTGTGTTTAAAATGAAGTATCAAGTAGGAGGGAGACATCCTCTTTCATTGGATGTCAGAATGATGCCATTTGGCATGTCTCCGAAGGGTTTTTATCATGAAAAGCCCAATGTGATTGGACCATTTAAAAAGCTGGAGGCTATGGTTTTGTTGAGACAGCAATCTCCTGGACTTGGCCGCATCATGCACCACGTCACTGGGCTCCACTTAAGGGGATCGCACTAATCCTGCTTTTACATGCTTAAGAATCTCACTATAAATAATTTAAGTACTTCTAAAACACATCAACAAAGCTCAAAAAGCCACTGAGCAGACCAGAGGAAGAGGGAGGAAGTACATTCAGGTATAAACCTGTGCCCTGTTTGATTACAGCAACATGCCATTGATAATGCATGCTTCTGTTTATACCTTGGCTATGAGAACAAATACAAAATTGGAAATTGTGCTGTACTGCACGCTAGTCATGAATGACCCTTAACTGCAGTTCAGGGTAATTCTAACTGCATTTGACTTTTATTAAATAGAGAATATACACCCAGATTATGAAGACCTTACTTTAACATCCCCTGTTGTTGTTTTTCCACTAACACCAGGAATTATCACAAAAAACAAGTTTATGTCAGGACCTGGGAGCATTTCAGTGTGTTTTGAGTTGTTTTTGAAGTCTTTTTTTTATTTTGGACATTATGTCTAATCTTCTCCCCTTTTAATGTGATCCCTGCAGTGTTGCATGTCGATGATTTCTTTGGATGTGCAAAAAAATGAGCATGAACATGTACAAGAACTCACAGGAACGCTGTTACATAAGAGAAGATTTGTCTTTCATATATATATATTTCATTGTATTCTCAAACCTCTTAATCCATAGCAGCATCATAGAGAGCTATAGACTGTCCTGGCAGCATTGGACGCAAGGTAGGAACCCACCCTGAGCAGAACTACAGGCCATCACTGGACATACACACACACACCAATTTCAGTAGGTTAATATAGAGTTACCAATTAACCTAGTACTGACAACTTTTGTGATTTGAGAGGAAAACTCATACAGCCATAGAAAGAAAGTTTAAAGTTTAAACTCCACACAGACCACAAGTGGGCATGGGATTACACAAAAAAAACAACAAAAGATATTTTTTGTGGTAGGAAAATTGTGGCTTGAGTATGAGATCTCTCTTAGAAAAGGAAGGACATTTGCTTTGCTTCCTACTAACTGGATGGGGCTTAAGGATGTATAGCCTTATGTCTGCCTTTTTT
Source organism: Erpetoichthys calabaricus (assembly GCF_900747795.2). Taxonomy (NCBI): domain Eukaryota; kingdom Metazoa; phylum Chordata; class Cladistia; order Polypteriformes; family Polypteridae; genus Erpetoichthys; species Erpetoichthys calabaricus. The sequence continues at coordinate 99,269,582 of NC_041394.2, read as the reverse complement.
TTTGCATTATGATGTGTCTCTGCCCTAGAGGTAGGTTCTGTCTCTGTTCGATGCCTTGTGCTTCTTTACCACTAAACAGGAGAAGCCATATTCAGGAAACAAAACCAAACTGACTGCCTCTTTTTAATGTTTTTCAATTTCAAGAAAGAATTGTAAATTTGGCATTATTTTTAAACTGATTACATCAAATATAAGCAATTGACATTTTTACATAGTTAACTACTTAGCAGATATGGAGGAAATTACTGTGATGCAAATTGTTTTTGTGCTTTTACTTGGGTTTATTATTTCTTCTCTGCACTGTTTAGCACTGCATACTACATCCATTTTTATACTTCACCTTTAGGCTATGTTATGTCACATATCAAAATTTCCAACTCATTTAAAAGGCTTTCATTATGTGCTTGCTCATCCTCTGGGTTCCAGTGTTACTACATTTTGCATAAAAAGCAAGTATTACAGAAAAAAAAAAATTAAACAAATGTAGCTTGTGTTAGTCTAGTCTAGTCTAGTACAGACTTGTTTTCTGCAGGATGTCACACGGAGCAAAAATGAACTGTTGTGAAGAATTTACTATTACTAGCCAACCCGCAGTGTAGCATACGCCGCATAATTATGTATTGATGGGTGAACACTTCCTGAACGACACAGTTGTCCAAATGGGGTGGGTTTGAGGATACCACTGTGAGTGAATGAAAAGATGGACCTCTGGAGAGAGCAACATACAATTGTCCGTGACTGAAAGTGGGATCGTCTGTGACGATGGAGGCCATGCTGGTGAAAATTGCTTAGTTGGTAGGGATAAGTTTCAGCACTTGTTCATTAAGGTGTAGCGAGTCTTCGTTGTTGACGCTTAATATAGCTTGAGTACTGAGTTGTTCCAGAGTCAGAGTTGAGAAACACTTTTTTAATGTCTTTTAAGCACAGGGAAAAAAATGAACATGTGAAACATCTGTAATGTAATAAGCCACCAAGAAAAGTAACATTGCAATAATGCACGTTATGACCCGATCGCTGTAAACAGAAGTGAAAACAAAATCGAGCCCGGTGCATTCTTTAACTGCCTTGTAGCGCAGTGGTAGTGTTGCTGCTTTGCAGTAAGGAGACTGTGGAAGATTTTGGGTTCGCTTCCCAGTTCCTCCCTGTGTGGATAGCGCTTTGAATACTGAAAACACTGGTATTATTAGTATTATTATTCTTATGCATCCAGCCCTTTCTCTGTCTCGCGTGCACCTGTATGTGTGTGTGTGTCGCTCGCTCTCTCTCTCTCGCTCGCTCGCTGCACGTGTTCCTGCAGGCATATGCCGCATAATTATTTATTGATGGCTGAACACTTCCGGAAAGACACAGTTGCCTAAAACGGGTGGGTATACGGATACACCAGTAAGTGCATGAAAAGCTGGAACTCTGGAGAGAGCAACATACAACTGTCTGTGACTGAAAACTGGTTTTGGCAGATACATGCATATCTTTTTGAAAGTTTTTCCCTGTGCCTTATTAATTGTCATCGCAAAGGCCAATCTAACAGGAAATTGTCTTAGTGTAAAGTTAAAGGCAAATTATCCGCGACAAACAAACTGTTTTACACGCTGCATACCAACCCGCGGCGTAGTATATGCCGCATAATCACGCCGCTTTTTTAATGTTTTTTAAGCAGAGGGAAAAAAATGAACATTTGCAAAATCCGTAACGCTGCTTTCAGTAAGTACAATGCACACGCGTTTAATTTGTCGGCCACTTTTTGCTAGCCGTCGTTTCTGGTTTGGGCTGCTTTTGCAGTGTTACCGCTTGTGCATATTAAATCTTGAAATCCTTCGAGTAACTAATTAACTAACTAACTAACTAACACCCACCCACACACACAGCTTGTGTGAAAAATATGCACCTGTTTTTTCATCATTTTGTTGCAGCCTATCAAAGACTTGCTGATCATGTTTTCTAGACTCAATATACATTGGCTTTTCACTCAGCGCAGGGGCGCGCATTCATCTCGGATTATTACATCCAGCTAGACTAATCTGCTACACAGCTGCGTTTGAAAAACCGACTTATCCCGGATGAGTTTCACCGGCATTAATGATTAGGAATCCGATTGGAACAAAACCCTGCAGCCACAGGGGTTCACCAGGACCGAGTTTGGGAAACACTACTGAACACAGACGAAACCGACTCAGGTGAGGAGTTGGGGCGGGCAAAGTAGTTGCAGCTATTGATTATTCAGTGTTATTTGCCTGGGTGTCTGATCTGCTTGACGGGATCAGAAATAAAAGGAAAACAATGTGAAGGCAATGTTACAGGTGTTCCTGTGGTATAGCAGGTTCACAGCTCCCCTTCAAAAGGCCATTTTTAAATAAATAATCACCGCGCTCACAGCGTAGCGAGGGGCATGGAAGTGTGGCTGAAACGGTTTCCGGGTGGAGTCGTGCTGCGAGTGTTTCTCCCCTGTGCAGTGTGCGAGTGAGTGAGGAGAAAGAAAAAGCCGGTACGTTAGAGTGAGCGAGAGCAGGCTCGAAGGCAATGTCACAGGTGTTCCTGTGGTATAGCGGGTCCATAGCTCCCCTTCAAAAGGCCATTTTTAATCAGGCAACTGACAGTAGTGGAGTCAGGCACAGAGAAGGTCAGCTGCTGAGAGAGCATCTCGACTGTTGCAGGGCCTGCATTGGTGAAGCAGGTGAGACGCTAATGAAAAAGAGGCACAGGGCTTATTGGTTTTTAAAGACTGCTTCCTCCATTGTGTTTTAACCTCAGTTTTAAAGGATTGTTTTAAGGATCCCATGGGATACCCCTTGCAAACTGTTTTACACGCTGCATACAGCGATTCACATCCGCGAGAAACATGCCTCTATGAACAGTCAACGTGGCTCAGAGATGCATGTGGACTCTAGCACAGACGAACATAAATGACACCGTGTTTTCTGAGTCGTCGCATCTGAGTTGGTGGGCGTGGCTCTGCGAGTTGTCGTCGTATCCAATGGTCTTAGAGTTGGTGGGCGTGGCTTCGTCCTGTGTGCGCCATGGGTGTCTTACTTGTCGGCGGCTTAGTGAATTATATATATAGATTATTATTATTATTATTGTTATTAATAATTTTATTAACACTTTATCCAAGGCAACTTACAAAACAAGTTATAATACATATAAGAATGAAGGTGCTCACATCAAAAACATCAGAAAACAACATAAAAAAACAAACAAGAGGGTGTAGGACTACTTCTACATAATTATACCTGCAGACAAACATCAGTATCCTGAACTCTTTAACAGTACAACAGCATATACCCTGTACAGTAGAAGAGAAACTAAGCAGTTCTATAATATTTAAGGAAAAGGTGCATTTTCAAAAGACACTGAAATCAGAGTAAACTGGGTGTAGTTCCAATAGACTATGGGAGATCATTCCAAAGTTTCAGAGCAACAGCGGAGAAGCATTGTCCAGTCTTGGCACATCTGGCATGAAGAGGGATGGCCAGCAGACAGACAGAATAGAGAGTTCTTGTAGGGGTATATGGAGAGATCAACAACTGGATATACTGAGGAACAAAACCATTCAGAGAACCATAGGTCAAGACAAGAGTTTTGAATTGGATCCTTGCAGCAAAAGGAAGCCAGTGAAGAGACCGAAGCAGAGGAGTAGTAGGAGTGAAATGAGGAACAGAGAAAAACAGTCGAGCAGCTACATTCTGTAAGACCTGAAGAGGTCTGATAGCTATTGAAGGAAAAAAAACTGCATGATTGGGTCATTGAAAAAATATAATCAGTGAATGAAAGTGAGGAGTCTGTCTAGAGTCATGCCAAGATTCCTTACTGTGATTGATGGTGAAAGGGTGATATCTTCAACAGCAATTCTTAGAAATAAATCTAAAGAAGGTGAATCAGAAAGCAAGTACAGGATATCTGACTTTGCAAGGTTATGTTTAAGGTGATGTTTAGGCATTTAGATGTTCATCCATAATGAGATGGCAGAGATAGTGCTGGAAGTCTGGGCTGAAACCTGTGGGTTTGTAAGAGGGAAATGAGAGGAAGATGTGTTCATGGTCAGCATGAGCTGGGAGGGGAAGCCATGAAAAGAAAATGACGCTGCCTAGGGACATAATGTAGAGAGAAAAGAGAAATGGATCCAACGCTGATCCTTGAGACAAAACTGTGGAGAGTTTCTATGAAGAAAATAAGGGGTTAGACTAGCAAATACAGAAGAAATGGTCAGAAAAGCAGGACTTGAACCAGTCCAAAGCAAAGTCAAGGTTATATAGGGAAGGGATAAGTAAGGAGTGGTTAACAGTTTCTAAATCTGATGAAATGTCAAGAATGATAAGAGCAGAAGAGATAGAAGAAACTCTAGCAGATCTAAGAGTATTTGAGGTTGAAGGAAATGCAGTCTTGTCAGAGTAACTCTTGTGGAATCCAGATTGAAGAGGATCTAGTAGGTTGTTATCAGAAAGAAACAAGGAGAGTAGTCTGTGGACTTTTGTGTTCTAGAGTCTTGGATCAGGATGGCAGAAGGGAGACAAGACGTTAACGTCAGATGATTTAAGAGAGGGTTTCTTGAGAATAAGGATGTATCTTCATGAGTCTTTGGAGAAAAAAAATGTAATGGAATCAAAACCAGAACCACACTATTCTTTAAATTTTGCTATGGAATACTCATTGGCAGTTGTGATGTGTTTTAACTGCTGGGGTCCAGTGTATTTGAGAGCAATGGTAACCTTTAAGCCCTCTTGTCTCTTACACATACTAAATGTGTTTGGTTTCTAAACAACCATTTCTTTGACACTGCAGATCAAACCATCTTCTGCCCCTTTCTGATATGCTGAATTATTCCCTTTGTCTGCTGTAGAGCCTGAAGTCATGAGTAATCCATTTCATATATAGCTCAGACTAAACAAAAAAGGGAAGAAACCATCTGTTTTAATGTTTAAGGAATCCTAGAATTCACCCACTCTCCCATCTATTTATACAGTAGTGCACTTCCTCTTACCCTGTTGTACTATAATATATGCACAGTCAATATCTAATCAACTATAAAAATTCAGTAACAACAGTAGAAGTCAGGTTTTATTGAAGAAAACCAGGTTTTAAAAAATGCAAACTTCATCATCATCATCATCATCACCAAACATTTCTGCATTGTTTACATATTTTTTTAATTCAAGAGCATTTATATGGTAACATATTGCCTGGTCTATCAATCAGCATCCCAATTTAATGATCCATATGAGAAAATAACACCAAATCTAATTTCATTCCCTCCATGAAGACACAAAAACATTAAGAAGGGCAAAGTTGAGTTGATGACTGATGAATGAGTGCAGTGATGTCCTGAAAAATGTTTCAGAGTGATTTTGGTTTTCAGTTAATGCATAATTTAAAATGGTACTTGATATAATGTATGCTTCTTAAACACCATGCAGTATTGGAAATGGCTGAGCTTTGATGAAAACAGCCTGTAAATACAATGTCTGTATGAGCTTCAGAATAGCTTTAAACAGATGTTATCCCTTGATGGCATCATTTGCACAACTCTTATTTACTGGTGCCCGGATATCTGAGAGAAAATGTTACATTAGCTGATGTGCTTGATTTCTCAATATTAAACAAACTGCTTGTCAGAGAGTTACATTGACAACACCGAGCCTTCATTACTTGTATCCTTTTCATCCCTTCCATCATCTCCCAGAACATTTGCCCAAATCACCCCGTTGAAAGAACACAGTCTCTCATTACGTTTAAATTAAAAGAGAGAGAATTTGGGACTTAAAGGGGTATAGTAATGCAGTAGGTGGTGTCACGTCCTAGCATCAAGTTTGCTAATTTACTTAATGTGATATATTACTTTAGACCATATTACATTCTATACTGATTAAAGCAAGATTTTGTATTGATCTCTATGTTTACAGCAAATTTAATTAGTCTACATTATAGTCACTACTGAAGAATTTGTACAATTTTTTAATATATTCATTTAAAAAAATCGCCCTGGCAGTTGTTTTTGTTTTTTAAGATTTCCATTATTAAATTTATTATTGCTTTGAATGAAATTTTCAAGGTAGTTGTATTTTTATGTGAACAATGTGTGACAACTACCAGTTTGGACTACATAACAAAAAATATCACAAAACAGGAGCCACGCTAGATCCCATTGTGAACAGTTAATAGTAGCATGAGAATAATATGTAAATCAGGTAAACAGGTACCAACTAAAAATTTGTGAGTATTTTAAAAGGAGGATGGGTGAGACTAAAGATGTAAGTGGCTTCAAATGTTGCATTGTACTGAACACCACCAGTGCTAGTGTCACAGTTACTATCGAGGAAATGACCAAAAACCACAAGCCCTTGCCAGAATTCTGAAGAGTAACTGAGGAGCTTTAAATAACACCCCATTTACAGTAAACTAATTAACCAAGAAGTTAATTAGGAATAGTTGGGGTTAGAGGAGTATTTATCAAATACTTAGGGTAGAACAATCAGCATTAACAGGCATTAATTAACAAAATGAATTGGTTCAGAATTAAACAAAATTAGGAGAAGAAATAATTTGATGCTTAACAATGAAACTAAGAGAAAAAGGAAGACAGTAGAGGTCTGGACAAGAAATAACCTTTACATGAACCAAAAATAAATAGCCGAAGATTCTAAAGGGAAATCAGTAATCAAGTAGGACCTCGAATAACCAAGCCCAGAATAGTGAAGTAGACAGAGATGCCGGATAGGGAGTTTAAAGAAAGGGGACCTTTAAATAAGAAATGAAGGTTATTTTGAAAATCAAATGAACAGTTTGGCCACAATCCAAAGTTTATAATATACATCCAACAGAAAAATATTAAAAATAATAAATGCTTAAAGGCTAAACTTGAAACCAGGAAAGCAAAACCCAGACTCTAAAATTCAAAAGTAAACCAAAAATCTCAAAAAAGATCTTCTAGATGGCAAGAAGACTAAACTCTTATTAGGAGACCCAAAGTAAGGCACAACTGCACTGCTTATCCTATTATTCAGTAGTAGTTCAGCAATAATTGGAGGGACCACTTAATACTGAATTAGAAATAGGAGGTTCGAACCTTTAAGTAGGAAGCCACTTAGGCACAAGCTTGAATAATTTTAAAAACAATCCTGAAAGAACTACTGAGCAGCGCTCAAATAAAGTCTTATCCCTAAAAGGAGTAGAAATAAAGGTTCAAATAACAGAGCAGTGAGTGGGATTCAGGCTAGATTATGACAGCTGGCATGAGTGAATCAAGGAAAGAAGGGTTTTCACGTGTCATTTTCCTCCCGGAAAATGTTGTTTGTTTTTATTTTGTCTCTATTTAAATTTCTTTTAATTGTCAATTGTTTTCACATTTTTCATGTAAAAATTAAGCCTCAGGAATGGGGCCTACAGCTATCACCAGTTACTTTGTGTTACTATATGTTAGGCACACTAGGAAAGAGTGTTTAATGACAGAGACAGGGAAAAAAGATGTAGTCAGAATAAAGGTCTTTAAAGATGTAGCCAAAGTAAAAGTCTAACTCAGGAGGTCAACAACAGAACCAAAGCCAAAACTAGGAAAAAAATTGTGTTCAAACAACTGAAAATGAGTGTTAAAATACATTTCAAAAAAGGGTTTGTTATCTGCAAATTCTAATGAGGAAGTGCTTTGAAATATAACCTTTTAACCCATTACTGGTAGGTCATGACCTCTAAAGACACACCCCTAACAACATGGATTGTTGTTCTAATGATGGGAGACACAAAATGGTGGCACCTGTAAATAACTAAAATGATGTCGAAAAGCAGCCAAAAAATGTTACAATTAAACTATGCATAAATTTGAAAACCTGATTTTAGAATTGGATTCCCTGCCTAGAAAAAAAACTTGAAAATAAATGTAAGAAACCTGATTTTTGGAGAGTCATATAATTAAAAGTGGAGTATCACAGTAGTGATGAAAGAGACATACCAGGATACATGACTCACTGTACCGTTTTACCTATGTGAAACAGGAACTTATGACTCAATCCAGTATAATTCCTGTCAGCAAAAAGCAACACGATGAAGATGAATTGGACTAAAGAACAAAAACATTGAACACTGAAGGACTGGATCAACATTGCCTGATCTGAGGAATTCTGGATCCCAGTGCTTCACATTAATCTGAACAACTGGATATTGCAAAACTCATAGGATCTTAATATACAGTATAATGTCAACAAATCTGCTGATGGTATATGTTTTATCCAAGTACACTTCTTGATAAGAGTAGAGCAATGTTGGAATGACAACATATCTGGTCATTGTTGTCAATAAGATACATCTGGTCATAGTTTTAATGTACTCATCTGGGCTTTTTTTAGCAGGATAATACTCCATGCTGCTAGGCTAGGAAAGTCCAGGAATGGATCCAGTTATTTCACTATAATGAGGTGCCCTCTCAATTACTGTCTCTTAGTCTAATTGACCCTAAACATAAAACAAACTGTTTAGGGTGAAGATACAGATAACATGCAGCAAATATGTTATATTTCTTAAGTTCTGTTCTCTGAATTAAAACTCTTCTCATGATAGCTATGGGCTATCAGGTAGGTATACTTAATAAAGCAGCGACACAGTGTAGTTGGGATCCACCTCTTCACTTAATTCTACTTTGTTGAATAAAGAATTGTGTAATCTTTATTGGGGTGCATGACAGGATTTAACCCTGAACACTCTGAGCAGGTCAATTTCCAGTCTAAAGTTAGGGTCACTTACACATCTTTAGGTAGTGTACCCAAAGAAGGCCTGTACACAACATGCAAACTTCATAAAGACAGTATGAATCTCCAGCTCCCCTGGCCCTGTAAGGCAGGAAAATTAACTAGTTCACTGGTCTGCCATGCTGAGACAGAATCACTAACAAGACCAAATTATACTCAAAATGATTAAAATAGTAGGTTTTTATGGAGTATCATGCATTGTCAATAAACAATTCATTAACCTGAATATAGGATTATTAAGAAGTTACTTTTTTTATATGTATTGCTTTGAAGTGCTAGAAATATGATGTTAGCTTAAAAAAGAATATGTAGATTATTCAACCACAGGGAACTGAGTGATGCCTAATAAGCTCTCAAATTGACAGCAGACACAGGAAAGTGAAGTGTGAAAGTGTGAAAAGCTGTCATAACAGAGCTGGCGTTCACTTGATTGTGCTATTGCCCATGCGAAACCATCAAAAGTCAAGCTGGGATGTACTGTATGTGACACATTTATTTCTTTTCATAGTGAGGTAGTTTACCTTTGGAATGTAAATACTAAATGGAATAAATAGGTCAAGAAAAGTCTTTGAAATATTTGTCTTAGGTGAAAGAAATCTGTGACACACTGTAAGCATCATTAGGGACTAACAAAAGGCTACATGCCTTCCTGACATTCAGGCTAAATTCAATTTAGCAGTTTCATTACAGACTCCAAAATGTTGTTGAAGGAAGAGTTTTGTCGTTAGGTACAGTGACATACTGAAGGTCTTGGTATCTCCCTCTCCCTGTCCTTCTTATTCATGCTAACTTATTAATCTACACTTTTGACTGATCCTCTGCCCTACCATTGACTCGCTTAACTGAGGGTCTTATAGTCATATTGCTTTTCCAAACGGCCTTATTTTTTCCAATTATTTCTGAGACTTAATGAAAAATGTTCTACTCTTTGATCTTCATAATTATGCCTGACTTCACTAGGGAGCTCTAAGCAACATGATAATAGTGTACAGATTATTTTTCATGCTTAAAAATTACAAAAAATAGTTATACTTTGTTTTCACTTTTCAGTCTTTATCAGGTGTGTATCTGAAAATGAAAATAGTATTACTGAGTTTTACATCAATGGGAACTTGTTAAGGTAGGTAAAAGAGAAAAGATGACCCAAAGCTGATTAATGAAATTTCGATTATCTGAAAAAAACATCTGTAGTTTTTCCTGCTGCAGTCATTTGTGGTGAGATGAGTTAAGAGAGTGAAGAGAGAATAAAAGGGAGTGGGGTTCGTGCATCAGGAGGAGAATAGGTAAAAGGAAAGAAAAGAAAAGAGAATTCAATAGCTGGTTGAGAGAGGTGTAATGAGAGCTGGACAAACAGGGCTGCATCCGTCATGCTGACTAATTGTGGAGAGCAGGATGGAGGGATGGGCGAGAGCTCCAAGAGGTGGATGCACTCTCATCAGCTGAACAGCTGAAAGGTGAGACGTTGAGAGGAAGAGAGGCCATGGGAACTGTTGGAAGAAGGACGTTCCAATGCAGCGGCATCGAAGGATGGGCATGGCAACCCGGGAACTGTGGTGGCTGGGAAAGGTGGCTGGTTGGGTCTGTGGGCACCAGCTGAGGTGGTGGATTGTGGGAATGCAGCACGCTGTGTCAGGGGGAATTCTCAGGGTCCAGACTAGTATGGTCAAAGAGATGTAAGGCATGACAAGCAGTCTAACCTCTCTATTTTAAACATATACTTATTTTTGAGATTTTTGTTGGTTGAACACTCTGACACAGATGGTTACATAGGGCAACATTTTACCGAGGTTTTCTATTTTTAAAACTATTTATTACTTAATGAATTATGTACTGTTTACACCATGGTTTTTTCACCTTTATTTTCCGTTTTATAATAAATTGTTAATACTTTTGTCATGTAAGTCTTGTATGTTTGCTCTCTAACACTGGTCCATCCTCGTTAGTGACTATCGATGCCCCCTGATGCGAGCAATGCCACCTCGGCATCACATGTTCACATCTCCTGTGACAGCAGGGCCTTTATTGTGTCCCCTGCTTTGAATGTATTGTACTTTTGTCTGTCCATCAATCCATTCATTTTCCATACCTAGTCTAACCAATACATGGTCATTTCTACTGGCAATATGGCTCCAGTCAGTCTACGAAGACAATTGCATCCTTCTGTTCTGTACTACATTAGGTATGTAGCCAAGATGACCCATGCCCTGCATATTGAAAGGCAAAATATGTTACAGGGCACAAGCACATTTTGAGAATACGTTCGATTTTCTGTCAGTTATTGCACTCTGTGAATATTTTGTGTGGATTTAAATAATCTCTCACTCTCTGTATCTTTCTCTTTTTGTAATATAAACGCTTGCCTAAAGTACGTTTAGAGAAATGTGTGAGAGAATCTGTAAAGAGGATTACTGCATATATTGTGCTTGATTTTTTATAGTAAGAATGCAGTATTTATATTTGTTTACAATTTGCCATGATTTGCATTAATTTTCTGGTTTCTTTAAATAGATTTAGAAAGTCTGGATGAAATCCTAAACTGAAAAAGTAAAACATAATTGAGATATGAAACCCATGCATCTTGTGAATCTTAGTGTAGCATTCTTGTAAACATCAACTCTGTCTTCCAATGTCAAGTCTACCCCTGCACTCTATACAACTGACTCACAACCGGTGATTTTGGTGTTATTACTATAAGATTCTTACAGTTTTTATGGTGGAATATAGGTAATGTGATTGGCCAGTAATGCAGTTATGTATTGTTAATTAACAGGGACCTTTGTTCATTTGGTCAGTATCTGTGTGAAGTTAGCATATTCTCTGTTTGTCCACATGTCAGCTGTCCATCTGTTACAAAGATGTTTATGTGACTTTAATCAGTGACTCTACTCTGACCTGTGTGAATGAGCCCTGTGATGAACTGCTCTGTCATTCTGTTTTCTTACCTTGTCAAAGATATTGGCTCTGAGTCCCTGTGATATTATCTGGGATGGATAGATGGAATGCAAGTCACAGCCTTCATTCTCAATTTTGTCCATTGTAATGTGCATGTTTGTTTAAATATTGTTTCTTTTATGAGCAAGCATCAGAGTGTATATGAATATCCTTTGTGATGTAAATCTATTTATCTGTATCTGTCTTTTTATGCACAGTATAATATAACACTATACCGCCAGACTCGTTTAATCCAGTTTAGTGTCACATGGGGTCAGAGTCTATCTCAACAACACTGGACACAAGACAGGAACCAACACCAGACGGGGTGCAAGTGTTTTGCAGGGCTCTTTCTGTTTCTTATATGTGCATAAGGGTGGACAAAAATAACAGATTAAAGTTCTCCACAAGGCCAGCTTTATTCTTTATCATATTTATAAAAAAAACAAAAAAAAATTTAACGAAAATGAACAACACGTTAAGGTCACTCCACCTGCCAGTTTTTATGTCATCTGAATTGAAAAGTGGCCAACTGTTCCACACTTGTAGGTCAATAACATTAGTACTGTGTTTGGTGAAGTTGGAAAATTCTTGCAAGGGTTTGCGACCAGTTGAAGAATATGCTGTTTCTGTTCCACATCCTTTGTTTGTCATTGTTTTTTTTATGACAAACGACTACTTCCTATTTCAGCTGTGCCATTTGCTGCTATTCTGTGTGCCGACAGTTGACAAAATTTGCTGAAGACTAGATCATCTATCCGCTGTTCTAGTGGTATCTTCAAGAAACGACCAAGACCTTTCTTTGCCTTTTTCCATAGGGTCTTGAAAGAAGGATGTTGTTCTTTCTGTTACCATATCCTCCAACTTCTGCTGTTCAAATTTGTTTGTCAGTTTTAAGACATCCAGGAAAGTCTGGTAATGGGGGCTGCTGTAGGCTTTTCAGTATGTTTTCCTTTGTTTCTGCTAAGACTCAGTCATCAAAACATCTAAAATAAAATAAAAAAAACCCTCCTGCTTACACCTAGAATGTTCCTGAAACTCCTACATACTACTATTCTGTTCTTGGAACTCTTACCTAATACTAGAATGTTCAAGAGACTTCCACTTATACTAGAATGCTCTGGGAAGACCACTTTAGTACTAGAATGTTCTCTGTTTCATTTTTTTTTATTGTTTTTTGATAATTAAGCCAGTTAAGAACACCATACCAGTGTACTTACATAGTAACAATACAAATAAAATGTTCAGAAAGGAGCAACCTCAGAATGTTTCAAAATCATTCCATAATTTCTCAGTTAAGCAAGCTATGCTTATTGACAAATATGTGGAACAATGATTCTATAAACATAATCTCTTTGTTTTGTGGACCACCTTAATACACATAGTGTATGTACACTGTATCACCACTTTATCAACTTTTGTGGTTGAATGGTAGTGAAACTCAAGGAAGAAATGTTGGGATACCAACCAGATTGTTCCTTTTAATTTCTTCAAACAGAAAACAAAATAACATGCAATGGCGCTGCAAACAGGAAATGCAGCTGGTTGCCTTTCTTCTTGAGGTTATCACTGCTCATCCGAGTGGGTCCTTCGCTTTTGTGGAGATCAGTCTCTCGGGTTAGCTTGGATCAATGTCAGAGGCCTCCCTCTGGGGATTTACGGCTTTATAGGAATTTCCTTAGAAGTGGCGGAGTGAAATGCCCTCAGTGTGCATTTTCTCTAAATGTTGAGACTTATACAGGTGCCAAGGTTAGTGACAGTGCCCTCTCTTGCTTTGGGGTGGTACTACATACCTCAGCAAAGCCTGGAAGGCAACCCACTGACACATATGCATGACACCGTCCACCTAATAATGAGTTTGGCCCTTCATTTAGCCTGAGGAGAGTTTAAATTCATCCAGTCTTGTTCTGAAAACCAGGAGCAAAAATGAAAAGGACTCAGATGGTGATCCTAATGGCAAGGAGGGTGGTGAGATGCCTGGTGGTACTAATAGTATTAGCAAAAACTGCAAAGGCTAGGTAGCTAGCTATTTCACCACTTCTCCACTACTGCCAGTCACCCACCAATTTACTCAGGAAGCCCTCCACTACTGCCAGTCACCCACCAATTTACTCAGGAAGCCCACCTAACATGTCTTGTGATAAACCAAAATGTATACCCCCCAAACATGAATCATGCTCTGGGCCACATTAACTGTTTTTAGACAGCCACGTCGATTAAGTATTATTCCAAAAAGGTACTTAGTGGATGTGTGCCTAGAAAGATTGGTAAGGCTTCTGTCTGAGTTTAGGACCAAGCCAGAAAATATATGCAGACTGAAGCAAAATGTATGGTTTAAAATTAAGCACAAAAAGAACTTATTAATTAATTTAAACCTAGTTTAATCCAATAAAAGATAGTAAGGAAATTTTACTGGCAGCAAAGTAAGAGCCGAACCGAAACAGACACTAGTCCATTATAGGGCATGCTCACACACACACAAACACGCGCACACACACACACATACAAACTAAATGTAGAGGTGAGAAGTGACCGCAAAGAGGACTTATGTAGTAGATCCTGGGAGAACAAACTCCATGCAAATGAAACGGTCCGAATTTGAATCCAGGACCTTGGAGATGTGAGGCAGCAACATGTCACAAACAATGATTGATACTAACATGTAGTAATAGCTGCATCCTTTTCTGAAACTGAGGAATACATTTTGAACTAACACCACAGATAACATCTTCAGGCAAATGGATTTAAACAAAGGAATGCTTGTTCTTTCAAAGTGCGACTGTGCTGAAATTTATCTTCTCCAAATGAACTCTAGTTACATTTTAATGACATGGTATTCCCATACCATGACACTTGCCTGTGGTGGTTACATATGGCTTCATCGCATTATTACCCAGCAAAGCACAATATAATCAGCGGCACTGAGGTGACAAATGGGCTTGCATAAAAATGTTGCAGGCTGGAAAGCTGATAAAAATTAACCATTACCTTGACAAATGAAAGTCATTGGATTGGTTGTCCTCAAATTTCTCTACAGCGACAATACACGTCTTTACCTAGACTGCTACCATTTATACACACAACACACACAAAGGGCATAGTTGAAGTAGACTGCAAGTGTTTGCTTTCTTCTCCTAAACAAAGCCAGGACCAGGTACCATCAATTTTAGTCATACACATTTGAAATTTAAGGTAAAACCATGGGTAACTATTAGACATGTATCAATAGGATTATCAAGAGCGGGTGAGATCAGAGCTTTTTTAGAAATGTTTGGGGGAGAGCACGCAAAAGTCTGTAATCTTTAGGTTTATGTTTAAGTGGATTTATTTAGCAAGCAGCTTTATCCAAGGAGACTTAAAATGTTAGAATTGCTTACATATTTGTACTTTCAGTGCACTGGTAAGCAATTTATTTATGAATCTCTGCTGAGTTAGTGACAAGAGTACTCTACAGGGTCTCCGCCTTAGCTTCTGAGCCACACTCTGTGCATCTGTGTGCTTGTGTGTTTTAGCGTTTTCCATTTTACTTCCCTGCCTGTGTACCCTGGTTTTCATAAGCAGAAGGACCACAATCAGGAACTCAAATACTATTTACAAGTTTGGAGTCATTTCTTTACATTCTGTATATTCCTTAGTGAATTTATCATGCCAGTCTGTAACCTATAGGCTGTCATAATTAATTTGTGCTGATCATGGCTAATCAGCACAAATGGGAAAGCTGCAATCTTAAAGGGAATGAAGAGAAAAGACAGAGAAAGATGATGGTAGGTAGCCTTCAAGGCAGAAACAAAGAGCATGCAGGAAGTAAGGCACTGGAGCTTGCATGTTCTCCCCATGTCTAATTTGGATTTTCTCATGGTATTTCAATTCCATCCACATCCCAAAGGCATGCATTTTTGATTAACAGGTGTATGAGCAAGTACATATGTCTGCATGTTTGTATGTGGGCTCTTGATGTAGGACTTGCATTATATCAAGGGTTTGTTCCTGCCTTTGTTCTTGATATGGTCAAAATAAGCACTGGCCCTCAAGAAAGCAGAGAAGCAATAACTGATGAAAGGATGAAATGCTTGGAGTTACCAACTGACCTCACAGACTTGGAAGAAAATCAGAAAGAAACCTTACAGGACCTGCAAACTTCACTCAGACAGTGACTAGTGTGGAAGTAACCCCCAGAGGAAGAAAGGAATACAGTAGTTCAATCAATCAGTCTTTATTCAGTCACAGATGAGTACATGGATTCATGATATGCAAAGCAGAAGGGCAAAGTTTCCTGGTTTCATTCGCCTTTTAATATTCATTTTCCTCCCTCTCCCTTACTTATGAAACAGCATCTAAGCATTTCATCAAATTGGCCAAATGTTTCTTTTTTGTGTACATGTCAAGAGGAGCCCCAAAGAAGGAAAAGCCATCTTTCCTGTGTCTAACAGACGCGTTCTTAAAGAAGGAAGTTGTCTTATGTCAGCTTACTGCAACCTGTCTTATGACAGACGCCTGAATGAATAACCTACCGTTATAGCAAAACAGCTTTTTGTAATCAGAATATTTTAATTTGTTTAACCGAAGTTTGAAGTACCCAGTTTGATTCCTGGCTATGTTTGCTTTTTTCAATCGGATCTGCATGTTTTCTCCATGTTCACGTAGAAGTAACCAGGGTTCTTCAAATTCCTCCCACAGTGCACAGACATGTAGCCAGGTTGGCTGGTCATTGCTCACTCTGACCTGCTTATACTCTAACCTGTGTGTGTGAGCTGTAGCTGGCCCAATAAGGTTTCAATCTCTGTGCCTCTTTCTATTAGAATAGGCAATCAGCTCAGCGGAGCTCTGAACAGTACTAGTGGTCTGGCACACTGAGCAAGAGGAGGCCTTTCATCTACTAAGTCAAAAGCAACCAAAAATCTCATACAGCCATTTATTGAATTATTACTGTTTAGTATTACCATTATTATTTGTACACATACATTTATTTATTTAGCAGATTCCTGTACTCAGTATGAAATTCTACAGTGAACTTTATTTCCACCTCCCTCCATCCTCTCTGTGAGCAGGTGCACATGTTAAAACTTTTTTTAATAATCTCAAAATTGAATTTGCATCATCAACATCTGTTTTTTTTTACTTTTAACAATTAAATTAACTATTTCTAGCATGTTGGCATATAACCTGATCATGTTTTTGAGTTTGAAAGCAGTAAAGAGGTAATTTCTTTCAATTTGTTTTTGTCTTCCTAGCGGTTTTTTATATGATCACCATATTTCAAGACTTTTTTTGTACCTGTTATATTTTGCATGTTTCAGATTAGATTTGGTGACAATGAAAGAAAATGATAACTGCATGATATTCAACAAATGACTAGAATTCAAATAGTGTTTTTGCCATAGTAATCTGCTTTTTGGTCTTTTCTTTTTCCACTTTGATTTATTTCTTCTGTGGTTATTTTTACTTTTATGTTTTGTTTTTTTCCAGGCTTATAAGGCATGTTATTTATGAAACAGTATTAGTGTGAATATTTAATGTTTTAGCTTGTGCAGAAAACATCTGGCAAGTAACTTAATAGCAAATCTCATTTAGAAAGTTAAAAAATAGCTAAATCTCTGAACATGTAGCAGTAGATAAAATATGTCACATTTTCTCCATATGACCACCTCAGAAAATATTTACTAATGTCCAATTATGAAGCAGATTCACTGCACAATGTTTAGAGGTTAAACTGAGATAGACTGGCATCCAGTCCATGGCTGACCCCTTCAAAGGAACTATTACTAGTACAGGGTCAGCTCTCAAGGCTTTGCTGGAAAAAAGGAAAGCAAATTCATGAAATGGATTGACTGCTCAACTTTTAATTGTGCTTATAGAATTCTATCTATCTATCTATCTATCTATCTATCTATCTATCTATCTATCTATCTATCTATCTATCTATCTATCTATCTATCTATCTATCTATCTATCTATCTATCTATCTATCTATCTATCTATCTATCTATCTATCTATCTATCCTGGGTATTATAAGGCACCAAATAGGAAAATATTTGAAATATGGAGTACATGGAGTCAACATTTTTAAACAGTATATGGAGTCAATATTTTAATTTATGAAGTTAAATTTCTAATATTCAGAGTGAAATCCAATATTTATGGAGTGAATTTTGAATATAAATTCACATATTGAATAGGTAAAGTGATATTTGGCATAACATAGCATCTCATTCTGCTTAATCAAATAAACAGTTATGGGGAGCACAGCACTGCTGAATGCAAGACAAAAAGTATCCATGGACAGTATGCCAATTCATCGTAAAGGTCCACTCACATACATTTCTACATTACCACTCACACAGTGGTCTTTTTGGAGACACGAGTTAACCTGAAATATACTTGTTCAAGAATGTGTATGAATGTATATATATGTATGAATATATATATATATATATATATATGTGTGTGTGTGCCTAAATGTGTCTTTAACTTTTACATATATATAGTCAAGCAGTTTTCTTAAAATCCCAAAAGGGTCCTTAAACATAATATATATACATGTACTATGTGTATATAGCACACCTTTTTCTTTTATTTTTTTGCCTCTTCTAATTAATACCCAGTTTCATTCTGATATGTTATTACTCAAGTGCCTGGTGACAGAAGCCTACTCGGCTTGACTTGGGAATGAAGTGCCTTTTTTCATTAAGATAAATGTCCTTGCCTTTTTGAATGTCTGCCTGATTTTAATATAGTATATGTACTTTCTCATTACACTAATTCATTTCAATGTCTGTGCTAAAGTAAAAGAGAACAAAAACCATAAGAGACTAAAAATAACAGTGTCTTTATTTTTGCCTGCCCACTCACTACTCTAGACTTTACAAAATCAATGTTGTTAGGACTCATCTGCTAAAATCCACTTAATGTGCCTTAAAATGAACTTGCAGTATATCAATCTAATGCTTTTATGTTATAAGTGTTTAAATTAAAACTGCTTGACAGGTTCTACAATATGTGAAACATTATAAAATGAATGGTGCACAGTCCAGCTACTGTTAATCCATTCTCTAGCATAGGCCAAGCTGATTTACAGCTGGTTTTACTTTTTTTGGGGATTGAAATCTGACAATACAATATTTGAAGAATATTACATATTCATATTCTGGATATCCAATGATATATCTATTTTTCATATCTGTATATTCATAGACAGATGAGCCATGGGCTATTTTGGCATCATCAGGCCCAAGGCAGAAGTCAATGTTGCATTATATATTATAAATATATACAGTACATAGGATGGTTCATGTTCAGAATCATGCCAAAGTGCCAAAAGTTTCAAAAGTGGTGCACTTATTAAATAACTGGGATACATAAAATTAAATAAAATCTATCTATCTATCTATCTATCTATCTATCTATCTATCTATCTATCTATCTATCTATCTATCTATCTATCTATCTATCTATCTATCTATCTATCTATCTATCTATCTATCTATCTATCTATCTATCTCATTTGGCATCCTGTTAGGTTTCAGTTTTAGCCTTCTGTTTAATGCTGCTGGTAAAGGCTAATTCCCCCATGATCCTAACCAGTTTGATAATGAGTGGATTGACTCCAACAGTTATCCAATGACAGTTGTATTGACATGGGCATATAGGTGCAGACACTGGTAGTCTATAATCCATTCATCCATCCATTTTCCAACCCGCTGAATCCGAACACAGGGTCACAGGGGTCTGCTGGAGCCAACACAGGGCACAAGGCAGGAACCAATCCTGGGCAGGGTGCCAACCCACTGCAGGACACACACAAACACCAAGCACACACTAGGGCCAATTTAGAATCGCCAATCCACCTAACCTGCATGTCTTTGGACTGTGGGAGGAAACCGAAGCGCCCGGAGGAAACCCACGCAGACACGGGGAGAACATACAAACTGCCACACCCATTTTATTGGTTTTCAGTGGAGCTTTATACACAACAATGTTTATCTAATATTTTTTAAACAGTAACACAATTTGCAGCTTATTAGATTATTTATAAACACTCTAAATGCAGGCTAGACTAATAAAGATTTAGAGAATATGATCGCAGCAACACTCCAGGCCAGTTTAAAATATGCTTTTACAATGTCTCAGAATTATGAACATCCTGCTGATCCCCAGTATTTTCTATTTCACGCTGCTCCAGCGTCTCTAGTGAGCTACTTATCTCTTCTGTAGGCTGCTCATGGCTGCTCCTTTGCTTAAGTAAATTGTTAAAAAGATGAAAAGTCCCACCTGGACAAATTTACCAACTCCAGAAAATGTACCTGATCTGGAAAAAAAATGGCACATTCAAGCTTATATCCATCATTTTTTTCTGAAAACAAAAATATTTTTGTATCTTATACAAAACTCAGCATTTTTTAAATTATTATTTGTCATCAGTGTGGTTATGCTATTTTGCTTAAAGGAGGTAATGAGGCGCATTACATGTCTTAAACTGCCATTAAAAAAAGAAAGAAGTGAGTCCATAATGACCACTTTGAAGGAAAATATTTTAATAACTGAAAGGTTCTGTAAAAATAAAATAGCCCAGAAGACAGGCTATACTTTGTCTTTTATTATTATCTTAGTGACACATTAATGCAAATTCTGGGTTCAGTTTTGAAGTTCCAACAAATTAATTCTGCCTCTGAAAGCCCGATCTAATCTGCTGGGTTATGCCAGCTGACACCCTCATTACAAAAGCCTTTGATGCCCTCCAACCCATACCTTGAGTGCTCTCGATTTGCAATGACTAACTTAAGTTACTTAAGGAAATGCAGTGTCAGAGGTGACATATAAAACTGCATTAGTATTGCGTCCCTCTTGCTTCACACACCTTTGACATTTCTGCTGACTTGCAGCAGCTGCAGCATCAGGGTTAATAGGATGAAGACAGATTCTCCCTCTATGCTGCACTCAGTCTATTTTGCATGCACGGTCAGAAAGACATTATATTTGCCTGCTGCATCTCTTCAATCAGTCGCAGCCATGATAGCCATACTGATCATAAATGAAGTTAGATGAAATATGATTCTTTTATTTATCTTTTCGTGATTAAATCAAGTATTGTTTACATATGTAGTATGTTTTCACATAATGAAAACCCTTGTTAGATTCATGTTAGAAACCAGAAGAATTTTTAATATATCATTCAAAATTTTTTTTTAATAATTGTATTTTAGAAACTAGGCCAGTCATCACTTTATTGGAGTGCACTCTTGCTAGTCCATGATTTAATCTGTCTATCAATCATACTTTTATTAGATACTTTTACAAAATTAATTTATCTGGTATAGAAAATTCAGTAGGATACCCCCAAAATCTGTTCATTGCAAATGTCCTCTTTCCTTTTTGGGAAGATGGAGTCTATTCTGGTAGCACCTGGGCAAAGTAGGACATAACTCTAAACCTATACTCACTCAACATACATTCCCTGGGGGAGGTGGAGGAAAGCAGCATTAGTGCAAATAAACCCACACAAATGTGTGAAGTATACAACAGCTCCACACACTCTTCTAATTGAACCCAGACAGATTGAGCTTTGAGATTGACTCGGTAACCACTTTATCAGTATGCGATTCAGAAAATATATTTAACATGATGAGTTTGAAGGTGAATGGCTTTTTGACATGGATTTTCACTGGGGATGAAACATGGATGTATAAATTTAGGACAGATGCCAAAAACAGTGTATGTAATGGCCTTATCTAACCTATCTTTGGAAGAAGAATGTTAAGAATACTATTTCAGAAGGTAAAGTCATTTGCAGTATTTTTTGAGATAAAGAAAGAGTGACTTTATGCTTAAATCACTAACACTAATCTGTACATTAAACTTCTTAAAAAAGTTGTTGAAGCATTTAAGAAGAGTAATGACTTGTAAAAATTCTCCCTCACAACAAGAACACATGACCGCATACAAGTCCGACTATGTAGGAAACAATCACAAAACGCAAAAGACTGTTCTTCCACCTTATAGCCCCAATCTTGCACCTTCAGATTTTTACCTCTTTGGAGCACTCATGAGCGCAATTTTTGGGGAAGGTTCTGGGATGATGATGATGTTATTACAGAAGTGAAGACATGCCTGTGAATATAGGGATCAGAGTGGTAGTGTGAAATGTATATTCTTGTTTTTCATTGGTGCAAGGGTGTTGAATTTGACAGAGATTATGAAGAAAAATGAGTGTAGAAAGTACATCTAGTTATTCATGAGAACATTTCACCAATTAGATAATAACAGTAAATCGATAAAAATAGATTTGAAAAATATTCTTAACTACCCTCTCATTTAACAGTTCCTTTATCTCTCTCTGTCTATCTCTCTCTCTCTCTTTCTGTGTATTTACAGTATTTCTAACTGATATTGTGAAAGTAGGTATGTATACAATGTGCAGTATGTGCTTCTGATTGACATGCTTGAGGATTCTCTACTGTTTATTGATGTCAGTAGCATATTAAACCCTTGAAACTTATATAGTCTTACCCCTTCTTATATTCAAGGTCTGACCTCATGTTCAGATCAATGCAGCATCGGATATAAAGTCCTTCCCATGCCATGGTGACACAAATGTCAGGTGATAATCAATAGGCTGTGTTACAGGTGTTTACATGATACACACTAAGAAATGATATGAGTATGCTATGGTTCAAGGCAAAATGACTATGATATAAACATACATTTAAATGCAACTACGTGCAGTTCTTGAATTTACAAATGGTTCCTACAATTTTAGAAGTATTTAGATCATCATTTCTCAAAGTCAGACCTTGGCTTCAGGTTTTTCCTTCCAACCAAAGTCTGTTTCTATCAAAGTAGGGTTGTTACACTTTACATTAACGTAGCAAACATCTTAGTGTTCAACAAGGATGACATTTGAAGATGCTGAACTCAGTTATTTAATTTCTTACTAATGGGCACCCAGGTGCATACAACAATTTATCATTCAGTGTCATCTGCACCTCCCTGCTGTGTTATTGGTCAGTATTGGGGTATAATTAATTGAGAAATGTCCCCATGAAAAGGGCATCAAAAAGAACAAAATGGCTAAAGATACTGTATCTTTACATATTTTACTATAGAATTATATAAGTGTTGTGATGTGAGATTTTACATATAACTTGATGAATATTTTGTACTGTATATCTTTATTTGTAATTTAGACAAAGCAATGTAATTTAGTGTTTAACCGAGGAATGGGTCTGTTTGAATTTTATGACAGGATGTTCTATTTCCCCCATTGGTCTGAAGTATGGCTGTTTGGAATTGGCTTGGTTCAGAAGCCTTTAAGTATCATGATGTGCTATTGGCTCTCGGGGTTGGACAGAACATCTATAAATGTATGTGTTTAACCTCAGTATCTCTCTCTTACCAACCAACATATGATGAAGAAGCATCTCTCTTGCTAACCTGTGATGATGAAGAGAACACAATGAACAGCACAGCTCAGCAGCCATTTTGAACAGACATGTGGCTGAAAGCTGAGCACCAATGATGCCTTAACTAGAGACATTTAAGTAACTACAAGTCTGTGCCGCCTGAACTACATATCACCATTTAATCAGGTTGTATGGTTGCCAATATTCAAATGTACTTTGCATTTTGTTATTATTTATGAATATTATCAATAATACTAATACATTGTTTAAACTGTAACTTAACTTCTGCTTGTCTTTTTACTACATCTAATTGCCTAAGGTTATAGATATAGAAGGGAAGGTGGGGATAAGTTATATACAATAATACCTTATAAACAGTGGTAAGTCTGTGAGATTAGGCATTCTAAGGCTACATATTAATAATACAATAGGGGAAAGTAGAGCAATATATATTACTCTACCAAGACAAAACAATAAGTTAATATATATTTTATAAAATCTGCGGACAGTTGATCTGATGTGGCAAGCCGTGACAGGAGCAGCTGAAAGAAGAAGATAAAATCTAATATAGATTTACACACACACACACACACCCACACACACACACACACACACACACACACACACACACACACACACACACATATATATATATATATATATATATATATATATATAT
Source organism: Erpetoichthys calabaricus (assembly GCF_900747795.2). Lineage (NCBI taxonomy): Eukaryota > Metazoa > Chordata > Cladistia > Polypteriformes > Polypteridae > Erpetoichthys > Erpetoichthys calabaricus. The sequence continues at coordinate 99,245,846 of NC_041394.2, read as the reverse complement.
ATATATATATATATATATATATATATCACTATAAACCTTTCTAAATGTATTGATTCTAAACACAAAATGAAGACATAGAAGTTGTCACTTAAATGTGAAATCAGTTACAAGTAAGAAAGACTAATATTGTTGAAATAAAAACCTGCTGCTTAGGTATTCTCTAAGGATTCTCTTGAGATCCACTGATATTGAGCACACTTAAATATTTACAGTCAAAAAATTAACTTTTTTATTTTTTAAAACATTTTGTAAAAAAGCAAAACATTTTTGTATAACAATATATACTAGATAACAATTAATGGAGCTAAATCATTGCAGTATTTGAGTTAAAATATTCACTTTATTACACTAAACATTACAGTATATCATGATTTTTCTTTTATTAATTGTTTATCCATTATCTGTACCTAATTTATCACAGTTTATTAAAGTAATGAGCACATGATTGTCACAATGTACATTCGCAGGCAATGCAGCAATTTAGAGCCACCAGTCAGCAATGCTGGTTATTATTATTTATTTTGATGATATCTTCATCCAAAGTGGCTTATAAAATGGATACAGTATAGTGTATTTCCATGTAATTTTTCTAATTGAAGTACAGAGAGATTAAGGGAGTTGCTCAGAGCTACACGATGAGCTGGAGGCAGGAACTGACCTGAAAACCCTGATGTTTAAAGTCATGGGTCTTAGCCACCAAACCCCACTGCCTGTATGATATTATCCATTCGTGTAAGTTGGAATATTTTTGGGGTTTATACAGTTAAAAAACTCTCTACACCACAAGTTTGGTCTTCATACCACTTATGGTCCATAAGGTTTAGTGAGGTAGACCACTAGGAGACAGACATTTTACCAGAGCAGAGTGATTTGTTTGTCTGTTATGCAGTAATTTAGTTATTTATGTGCAAATAGCAAGCTGCATCCCCAGATTTGTGCTTCCAATTATGCATGCAAAGCCATGCGGTGCTGCTCCAGCCTCAGTGTTGTACTGTAAATCCAGTGGCAGTACTCATTTTAGGCAGGTAATGTAACCCACAATTTTTTTTAACACTTGCTGGATGGAAATCTGGTTCAGCAAGGATCTTACAGTAGGCATGAATGAAAAGCATCACAGGGAATTGGGGAAAAAGCAATCGCCTAAGCTGACCGTCCATCAAATTTCAAGAAACCATTTTGTGAATAAAGTCACCAGTGAACACAGTATATTTGGTGCGAAAAAATGATTTGACTAAATTCGCCAATCAACACCAGTCTTGACTACAAGCATGGAGAAAGCTCTCTGACGTTCTGGCTGACAATTCCAATCTTGATTTCAATTCCACTTGCTCCTGCTCTGCTCCGCTCCTGTTTGATTGTTTTTAGCAGAGAGAAAACAAAACATTTTTAACTAAGAGACAATATGGTGCTGTGGTTAACTTTGGGACTTTACACCTCTAGTAACATGGTCTGGTCACTGTTTGTATGGGATTTTCACATTCTCCTCACGTCTGCAAGGGTTTTGTCCTGGTACTCCGGTCTTCTCCCATGTCACACAAAGACATACGTACATGTTAGGTTATCTGGTGACTCCTAGTTTGTGTGTATGTACGAGTGAGTAGCCTCTATAATGGACTGGTAACCATGTTCAGGTATGAAATCTTGCAATCCTTAATTGGAATAAGAACATGAAAAAATTGATGGATGAATGTTTTTTATTTCACAAAAGCATACATAAATCCTATTTGCTACTCATTACTGTACAGTAGGGTAAGATTTGTGACATACCCAATAAAGCAATGTAATGGAATCAGTAAAAAGCAGAAGCTAAGTTTAAACGAGTCCATACTTCCTTTATATACTAAGCAGTGCTTAGTATTACCTGCTATATGAAAAGATTAAATAAAAAAACCTGAGCTAAAGAGATCAAAACCTTTTCTCATATTCCGCCGTGAAGCTATTGATAAAACATAACTGACACCGTGTGATGCATTAATCCTGCAATAAAGTTCTGCCATACTACACAACACTCCTAATACCCCCTTATCTTTGGTGTTTCAATTCCCTGTCTGATACACCTGGTGTTTAAAGATGAAGAAATGGCTGAGCGCTGTGCTTTAGTCATGCTGACTGTAGAGAAACTGTGATCTTTTATGGTAATTATTCCTTTGATATACAATGCAGCAGTTTTCCTTGAAATCAGGCAAACAGGAAAAAAGGTCAGTGGATTATAGTCTGGGGATTGTGTTGATGTGCTGGGAGAAACTTAATTAGGGGTGTAGTGATGCAGTGAGAACTCCGATGTTTTAGAAAAGCAAATTATATTGTATTTGTAATGCAATAAAAGCATGAGTTCAAATGCATTCCTAATTGCCTATTGCCTAAATAAGACTGCACGCACGTTTACATTTAGTGTGAGTCATCTACTTAGTGTTTGTGGTATAGCAAGCTTCAACTTTGTTTCTCATGGCAGCACATGAGTGCATCTGAAGGGAGGAATTCAGTCAGACCCAGTCCTGAAAAAGTAAATGCCCAAAGGCTATGAGGTAACAGTGTGGAGGAGTACAACAAAAACTGTGAAAGTCAGGTCAGTATAAGGCCTGAAACTTAAATGTTAGTGAATATGATAAGCAGCACAAATTAGTTTTTTTTCACTTTTGTTTTATGATTGCCGGTAACTGTTGTAAGATGGGTGAAAGTTAAAAAAAAGAACCAAAATCACACAATTTAATAGTTTAGAACCAACAATGGAATTTCATAGTTCATGACCAATGTAAGGAGTCTTACATTACCATGTAAAACTCCCTATAAAAATACAATACATTAACTGTATGTTTTCACAGTTAAAACAACTATGACAACTATTTGTTAAAATGTTTTAAACTGATCAGTGAACACATATTAATTTTTAAGTAATGTTTTAGCTACCAGGTTAGGTCAGGTTGGGGAGCATGCACTGGTACAAACGCACCCACCACACAATGAAACAGCTCGGGATCCCAGTTGGCAACTCCCCAGGCAGACACGCGGTCCTGGCCTACCCTCAGGAAAAGACCATCTATCTGCCTCAGTCAATTGTTACTCATATCAATTAATTTTTCAATGTGTAAGAAATTGTATGGATAATTCTACATAAATATTGTATTATGTATATTCTACATTACATTATAATTATGGGGCAGCACGGTGGCGCAGTGGGTAGCACTTGCTGCCTCACAGTTAGGAGACCCGGGTTCGCTTCCCGGGTCCTCCCAGCGTGTTCTCCCCATGTCTGCATGGGTTTCCTCCGGGAATCTGTTACATAGTTGTAGTTACGTACCCTGATGTTTTTATTACATTTTGAAAGTATAGATACAATGTAACTATGTAAGTACACGTCTTTTTGGATCAGTGATAAATTGTTACAATGTAATTATATAAACTGTAGAATAGCAATGACAACTGAGTAATTAACTATAACGTTACTTTGTATTACACAGTAAGTACGGAGTAATAACTCGTAGTTACACTGTACTTATACAGGTAATTACATAGTAGTTACAGTGTAATTATGGACACTTAATGTAAACTGAACAACTTAGTAGTCTGTCCCAAATTCATGTATCTTTTCGTGTGAATAAATGCTTCCTGACTTTAAGGTTAAATAAACTTCCACTGTTGTCTTATTTAATTGAAAGGATATTCCTGCATCAACATTATCTATGCTTTCTAGAATTCTGAAGACCTGGATTACTATAGGTCCCTATGTAGCCTTTCCTTCTCAAGATTAAAGAGGTTTTATACTTTAGATTTCCAGAATCTGACATGTATTGTGGTCCAGGGATGCACTTGGTTGCTCTCTGCAGAGGTTCTAGTGCTGCTATGTCTTTTTTTTTTAGTAGAGTGGTAACCAAAACTGTACTTGGTACTCTAGCAGCATTCTCACTAAAGCATTATACAGTCTGTGAATAACATCCCTTGATTTATGTATAGCATTTCCTACAGTATAATACAGCCTAATATTTTATTTGCCTTCTTGGTATCTGCTAAGCCTCCAATTTAAGTGTCATCTGTGAATTTCACTAGTTTACTAACTATAGCAAAATTAATGTAATTTATTTCAGTTAGTAAAAACAACATGATAGATCCCTGAGGGACTCCACTGATCTAACACAAGGCTTTCTCTTTTATTCTGTACACTTTGTCTCTGGCTAATTAGTCACCCTATAATCAATTAATTTTTCTCCATAATACATCCCTCACTATAGCAGCACAACCACCAATCCTAGACTGAAACATTGGTAACTATGAATTCATTTAGTGTATTTCTATATTTTAAATTGCGTAGGTTTGCAGGAAATGATAACAGAGGGGAAAGAACATTAATTCAAAGCACAAGTTCACACGGATTCTTCACAGTCCTTGTCAGTATGGGTGGAAGTGAAACAGGGTCATCAAGGCTTGGCACCTTTGGTGTGGGGAAAGCCAGCATCTTCTTCTCACCTGGTATCCAGACATTCTTGACCTGTCCCCTTGGTTCTATGGCAGGCATGACATCTTGCACTGTGCACTCAGATCCTGAATGACTCTACTGTCCCGTTGAACTCCACTGAGTGGGACCACAGGAACTTGTCCCAATTTTCACACAGTTTCTTTTAAGGCTATACAAGGCTATACAAGACATCCTCTGCGCTATAAATGTTGCTATCCATTGCTAAAATGTAGAAATGCAATAGAAATTGGTGTACATAATGTGGAAAATGCTCAAATATGTCACAGTAAAAAAAGTTCTGGCCACCAGACACAAATCATCCAAACACAATTTTCAGTACAATAAAAGGTTGTTTAATGTACAATGATTTCTTAACTGGGATCAATCAATCCATTACAAGAATAACACACATTTGGTCACCTTTCTCTCCATTCTCCACTATTCCTCCACAAGTGTCGTTCGCTTCTTTCCAACTCTGACCCCTGATGTAGAGAAAGCAGTTTCTTTTATGCCAGACCTGGGCAAACTTCCGGTGCCACATGTCGGAAGCAGTTCCAAGCTAGGCGGAAGTTGCCCAAAGTAGCAGTAGTGTTCCCTAAAGCTCCCCAACAGGGCTGCCCATCTGGTTTTCAGCTCCCAATATGCCCTGTGGGTGTTAAAGTGGGAGTTCCACCAGAGGGATGCTGCCACCTTGTATATAGGGAGAACACATGGCCCTGGGATGCAGTCTCCCTCTATCCTTCCGTTATGGCCTCTTGGCCGGGAAAAGTACCAACAACCACTCTGGCTGGGATGTGTGTCCATCCACGTCTTTCCATTGTGGAATTCTGTCCAGGCAAGGAATTGCCATCCATTTCCGTTGGGATCCCAGTCCCTCAGTTATGGCATTCACAAAGCACATTATGCATTAATGTAACAAAGATTCTGTCATCTTTTATAAATGAATTGATACTTTAACTTTCCAGACCTGGGTATGGATAATAGGCATTTCAGAATGTTGCAAAGGCATCAGTTGAAAGTAATGAGTTGCAGTGCTAACATGTGGTGTTTAAAGTGGACAGGCAAGCTTTACTTTTATTATTTACTAATAGTAAACATGGCTTGCTATATGCAAGTCATTTAGTTTTTCACATGGAATGTTAGAATAGGGTGGCACGGTGGCGCAGTGGGTAGCGCTGCTGCCTCGCAGTTAGGAGACCTGGGTTCGCTTCCTGGGTCTTCCCTGCATGGAGTTTGTATGTTCTCCCCATGTCTGCGTGGGTTTCCTCCGGGTGTGTTGGCTGGGGTTGGCTCCAGCAGACCCCCATGACCCTGTAGTTAGGATATAGCGGGTTGGATAATGGATGGATGTTAGAATATATAGAAACGGAGAAATGTATAGAATACCAAGGATGTACTTATGAACTGGTGTGATAATTATATACTCCCAGCTCAATAATTGTGCAGAAGCAAGTCAAACATGTGAACAAATCAAGAACAATGAGAAAGAGACAGTGATGTTCTGATTTCTTAAGGGTCTTTGGTAATGTAATCAGTACAGAAAAGAGAAGATGGAAATGGAGAATTAGAAAGAACTCAAAAGATGTCATTATGTTTCCTGACAGTAAAATAATATAAAATAAGTTCATATGTTAATTTATTTTTAGTGTAATGCTGAACAGTATTCTTTCTATTGTAAGAGATCATTTTATTGTAATTAAGAATGAACTTTTCACTTTTAATTTCACTTACAGATTGTTGATAGATATTTTTCTGTATATATTTTTATATACAAAACATAAATAAGATGTCAAACATAATGCTGCTGAATTGCTGTCAGACATGCTACAATCTTTGCTATTCTGTAACCACAGTAGACTGACACCAAGATCTCCCTTCCTGACTTAAATGTGAAACATGTCTGTGGTTTTCTCAGATTTTTTTCATGATTGAATTAACTTTTTAATAAGGTTGGATTTTTCAGGGGCCTTGAGGCCATGAGATTGATCTGATAGTAAAAACCTTTTTTTAACTTAGGTTGTCTGTAAATAGCCAAGAATTTCTTGTCAATGAGTTAGTCAGTCAATCAGAGACATGTAGGTTCATATATAGTATAGAGATTACATGATGTAATATTGCCCACAGCACTGCTGAACACAGTAGAAATTGATGAACAAATAAGCTCCAAAGTGAAATAAGAGGTCAGAGACTGTATTGGGAGCCAAGAATGAAAATGTTGAAGATCTTCCACTAGAAACATGTGGAATTAGCACTGCAATGTGTAAGACTGACCTGGGATTCATGGAGGAGCATGAAGTTGGGTGGACAACCATGACTTGAAAATGCTGGTGCTGACATCTTGGTGGGCAGCACTACTTCCAAATAATAACAAATTATGACACAAATAAAAAATGAAATTTAGGAAACTAAGTAACTGTACAGTAAGTCAAAGCCGTCTCTTGATTAGCACTGCAGTAACATTCTCAGCTGATTAAGCTTTGGCTGCAATTATTTTGCATTAGAATGCAGAGAGTTATGTTAGATGATCATGGCCTTATCCATATCTTCTAATAGCTTCTCATCTTATTTCTGTGTTGTTTAAGACCCAGAATAATTTCCATTAATTTGATATAAGTCTGCAAAGAAAGTACTGATGGGAGAACCTCTACAGTATATAAAAAAAATATCAAAGTAGATGTTTATTTTATGCATAAGACAGCTGACCTTTTCCTTTGTTAGAGATGCTTTATATTGTGCAGTTTTGGTAAATGCCACATTATAAACTAAAATGATTTATCTATACTTGTGTATAACTCAGTAAACAGTCAGGCCAAAGCCAAAAGCGAAACTGGCATTTTTTAACTGCTGCAACGTATCAGCAATCTCTAGACTGCCTGGTTGTCTTTTTTAGAAATAAATTGTGGTTAAAAATATATGTGTCTAAAGTGCAAAGTGTTTATTTACTCTAAGCCTTCACCTTTACAATTCTGTTCTCTGAATTCATCTTAAAACAGATTACAGTGGAAAACAAAACCTTTAATTAATTTAGGTATTACTGATTGCATTTTAAAAATTGTTGTCTGAGATATTGCAGTATCGGGGGCACAGCTGTGCACCTTCACAGCCCCTTTAAACTGGGTTCAAATGTCATCCCAGCCCCTGTCTGTGGTTTGTTTGCACATTTTTACCAAGTCCAAGTAACTTTTTCCAGTTACCCTAGTTTCTGTCTGCATTTCAAAGATGTGTATATGTTGGGTCGAGTGGTGATTGTAAATTCTCCTTGTGTGAGCTGTGGCATCTAGGGGACATAGTAGAGCCCCAGACCCTTGACACAACTGCAGGCCAGACAAGTTCCTGGATCAAGAAACCTTTTATTCTAAGCAATTCCTTATCACAGACTTTTCTCTGCAATCAACTATTCACTTTTCTTTCTCTTCCTGTCCTCCCAGCGAGCTTTGTTGTTCCTCCACACCCGACTCTGATTCCCTGAGTAAGGTAGCGTCAGCTCATTTTGCTGGCATAGGGAGTTCTCCTGATGCCATGGCACTTCACTACACAGCGGCAGCACTTCTGGATCAGGTGGAAGAGCCTGAAAATAGGGAAACCTAGTATTGATAACTCCCTCTGACAGCACCCGTGTCACCCAGCAAAGCTACCTAGCAGGACTACAATTCCCAGGTTGTGCCACGAGTTTGCACACAGGTGATCCAGTAAGTGACATTGCCACCTAGTGAACTGAGGGAGTATACAGCCCTGATATGCAGTCATCCCCCGTCCTTCTGCTTCACTGTCATCCCTCGGTAAGGGGGCACCAATCATTCTAAATAAAACAGCCTTCTACTTAGAGTCTCCATCCATTGTACACGTCTTCCGGCCAAGCAAGGGTCCATTCATCCCATCTGGGAAGCTAGTCCATCCTTGCATTCCACTGAAGACGACAGTTGCATGTGAATGTGAGTATGCCTTGTGATGGACCTACATCTCCATTCCGGACTGGTTTCTACCATGTACTGAATTCTGAGGAGGTAGTCTGCGACTTTTGCAACTCTGAACTTATATTAAGTGGATATAGAAAATGGATGAGTAGATTGTGCAGTAAAAAAAAAAAAAAAACACAAATACCTACCTACTGTAGATATTTGTCTACAATATTTTATGCATAGTGGCAGCATGGAGGCACAGCGCTTCCCTCATCATTCTCTGGCTTTCATTTCACATCTCAAAGACCATCCCTTGAATATGCAACCTAGTGCATTGAGGGTACATGTATTGAGCGTGATTGTGTACCTATGCATGAGTGTGCCCTCTGATGGATTAGCACTTTGTTCAGGGTTGATTCCTGCCTTGCTTGTGGCTAAATGCATCAAGACATTTTCAAGAGTAAGGTATGAATTTTACCTTAAATTATATTGTGAAGGCAGACAGTGTTTTAAGTCAAAGTATTATAAAAGAGTAGAGTACTTTTTTGGGTGCTGCTTCATTACTTGATACAACATTATGTGTGTTTATTTATTTACATTCTGAGAAAGAAAACCTTGAACTATTGTAGTTAACACAATATCTAACCAAGTCAGTTTGAACACCTGGTAGAGTGAGGATCACCTTGGATCCAAAAGTGTGTAATGAGACAGCAATGACAGTGATGCATGTTAACAGTTAAAGTCCACCAACTTGTATTATTCTTGAAGGTTATGACAGACGTCAAGCTTTTCATTGGTAAGAAACCTATGTGTTTTCATTAGCAACAAGAGATTTATCAACCCAAAAATGTGACAACAGTGTGAGCATCAAGACTTTATTAGGAGTTAGTGAAAGATAAGTGTGCTCCAGGCAGTATTCCAGCTAAGAGGAACGAAACTACTGAAGAGGAAAATATAATAGTTCAATCCCTGCTTTATTTCTCTACTGTTTGCAGAGATTACCATCATCCTTTCAGAATACATTTTTATGTTTACACTCCTGCAACTTTTCCAGTAGAGTTTTACAGGTCAACATTCCCTTCATTTTGACAAATATGACATGTAAATTGTGTGTTTCTGTGGTTGTTGTTAGTTTTCTTTTTTGAATTCAAAGAAATATCAGCTACAAGAGCATGAAAAAAGTAAATTCTTGCCAGGAATATGGAATATGCTGTATCTTTGTTCTCCTAAAGAAAGCCAATTATAGTGTAACTGATTTGTAGATGGTAATTAGACTCATAGCAAGATGAAACAAGGCAGTAGTTCCAATACGAATGTAAGCCAAACAAAAGAGTTCTGTTAGAGTCAAAGTCATAATACTGTAATGTAGGTCCAAATAAAATGCCCCTACTTGGATAACACACTTCTTGGAGCTGTAGCTGAATTTTACAGTGCTTAAAGGCAAATCATGTTTTCCACATAACTTTTACAAATGAAAATTTTATTCCTAAAATAAATACTTTGTTGTTTAAATAGCAAAATTCACACCTAATTTCACCAAGCACACAAAGTACGAAACATTGTTCTGAAGAAAAATAAGGAACTAGAAACTGACTACAGTAAATCTACATTTGGCATTTAAAATTTTATTTACTAATTTATTGTTATTGTTTGTTTTTTTTTTGTTATGCAAGTAACATTATTTTTTCACCATTTTAAATGAATGTTTCCTACTACAGTTGATATTCCTTGTGCCAAAGCCTCAAAGCCTTGTGCCTCAAATAGCAACACCTTTATAGATAAAGGTAAATAAAATGAGACTGTGTTAAAACCTTTAACTATTGACAACTTTTGAGTACAGTGTTTTGCTTTTCTGGTGTATCAACTCTCTTCCTGGTATTTCTGACCATCTTCTCCATCTTCACTAAAAACATGCCTGTTCCTTCCCCAGTAAACTATTCCATCTCCTGGTTTTGATTTTTCTTATATTAACTCTCTGCCATACAGTCCCTCTCATAACGGCTCCAACAGTGAACATTTATTTATTTTTGATGCTACTTTAATATTGAAATTGTTGTTTATATTTAAGTTCGAATTTATTTTTTATCAAAAGATCTATGAGGTACTTCCAGTTTCAGCAGAATGTCAACATTAATTTGTATTCCATGTGTAAACTCTGCCCACATGTATTATTTTTGGTGTTGCCCTCCTGATTAAGTGAAATTTAGAGCATGGATGCATGACAATCAAAGCAGATTATAGCTTATAGTTATAGCTTCAGGATCCTGCTTCTTGTCTGAACCAAGTGCATGCAGCACAGTATATGCCTCGTTTTGTTCCTTGGGGATTCAGTTCTCCAGAATCAATCATTAGGTAAAGACAAATTATTCAAGAAGTATCCAGTTTATTTACTCATTTAACTTCAAACACTGCTCCCGCCTGTTAGAATTTCATAGATATTGCTAAAAGCCCCAGCTTGCTAGACATTCAAGCACTTACTTACCCACTTACTTACCTACTTAATAACAATTATGACTGCAGATCATAATCATGTATTATTAACTAATACAGGCTATAATATGAATGAAAATACATGAAGAAACAGTGCAGTATTGTCTACAGCAGGGGTGAGCAACATCGGTCCTGGAAAGCCACAATGGCTACATGTATTTCCTTCAACCTAGTTGATTAATTAGAAATTAATTTTTGCTACTTTTTTGTCTTGGTAGAGTAATATTTTACTCTACTTTCCCCTATTGTATGATTAATATGTAGCCTTTGTCAGAATGCCTCAAATCTCACAGACTTACCTCTGTTTCTAAGTATATAGTATTTAACTTCTCCCCACTTTCCCTTCTACATTTATAACCTCAGGCAATTAGGTGTAATAAAAGACAAGCAGGAGTTAAGATACAATTTAAACAATGTATTATTGATAATATTCATAAATAATAACAGTATGCAAAGTACATTTGAATATTGGCAACCATACAACCTGATAAATGTTGATGTGCAGTTTCAGGCAGCACACAGACTTGTTAGTTACTTAAAATGTCTCTAGTTAAGGCATCATTTGTGGTCAGCTTTCTTCAGAACAGGCTACATGCCTGTCTCAATATGGCTGCTGAGCTGTGCTCTTCATTGTGGTGTCCTTTTCAGTTCATGGTGTGTGAGGTGGTCTTTCATCACTTTGGTAAGAGAGAGAGGGTGAGGTAAAGCAAGCAAATTTATAGGTTTTCTGTCCAACCCCTACAGCCAATAGGGTGTCGTGGTACTTAAAGGCTTTTAATACAAGCCAATTCCAAACAGCCATACTTCAGACCAATGGGGGAACAGAATACATTTGCACCTGCCACCCCTGAAAACCATGTGTTAAGGTAAAGCTTGGCAGTTAGGCAGTCTGGTTTTCCTGTGGGGGTTGACTGAGAGACTTTAGCAGAGAAACATTTACCAAACTTGTTTGAGGCACTTCCCCCAACCCTGTCATAAAATTACCCTAAAAGGGGGGAAGAGGTTCTTAAACCATCAAACCATAGCTGTTATTATCTATAATGTAACACTAAAATTACATTGCTTTGTCTAAGTTACAAATAAAGACATACAAAATATTTTTGAACTTGTATGCAAAATTTCACATCACAACAGCTACTAATAGATCTTATTTAATTTCGTGGCTTGTTAGTGTTTTAACTTTGCAATGTCAATAACCAGATTGTTCATGATGAATGTATACACGTGTAAACTGAAACAAGTTAGATGGAGAACTGGTGGTTCTTTTGTCATTTGCATCTTATTGCTAACAAGCAGCAATAAAAAACGTGAATGCAGCTGTTTAAGACTAAAATGAGAAATTCTGAGTGGGAAATCATAACAAGTGAGACAACTAAAATGAATCTGTAAAATGTTATTTGAGCAATAAGCACTTCATCAGCAATAACTGACTTCTCATTAAGAAGTTGGATTGGAACAAAAATATCTGCAGCCACTGTGATCCTCCAGGACCGACATTGCTCACCCCTGGCCTACAGTTTTCAAAATGTAGAGTAAAGGAAAGATTTTATGAGTATAATGTAAGGATGACAACACAGTGTCATAGTGGTCAGCCCTGCTACTGTACAGACTCTGTATCCTAATTTCAATAAATATATTCAGTTAGAGCTTGTGTAGACGCTGAATGTTCTCCATATGTCTGCATGGATTAGTCTTTAGGTAGTCAGGTTTTATTCCAAAGATGTGTGTGTTAGGTTAGCTAACAATTCTAAATCATCCCTGAGTGTGAGTGGGTCTTGTAATGGACTGTTGGCCCTTCCAGGGCTGGTTTATACTTTGTTCCTGACATTGCCCCCTGTGACCAGGAGTTAGGTAGTAAGTGGATTTGAGAAGGTTATATTGTGCTGTAATAAGATAAGTTGTGTATTTTTCCTAGACATCCATTGCTTTTGAAGCCATTTAAATAACATGGGGTGTTGGACAAAGTGGACATTGCCCTTTCTGCTAGGCTTATAGCTGCACCCAAGGCCTGTTGAAGTGTAAATTAGAGTTGAACTGATACCTCTGCAGATATTTCTTCAAACATGAAGGCACCAGCATGAACATTCATTTTAGGCTTATGACTGCGAACTGAAGCTTGCTTGGATGTGATGGACAAAAATAGCTCTCCTATAAGCAGGCACAGGATCTGTAACATGAAAGGACCTTGATCAAAACACCAGAGGTTACACCTTTCTTCAAAACTTCCTGCTGATAGCTGCTGAAATGTTCATCTTTGGGCACCTTAAAGCTGAGGAGCCACTCTCTTTAAGGGAGCTGAAAGTTGACAAGCTGTTTTCTTTGTGAGCTGAAAGGTGACAAGCCGCTGTCTTTGGGTCAAGAAGCCACCCACACTCTGTGGAGCAAAAAAAATCAAACTTTCTTTGGCCTGGAAGCTCTCTCAATGGAGCATTGATTCAATGTTATTACACTAAACCTTTTGAGAAGTTTTCTTATATTTTACAGTAAATTAAGGCCAAATAAAAAGCCTCTATTTTGATAGCATACTAAGAAACTGCATAATGTTGTGGTCGAGTTTCCAGTACGTTAAAGGAATAAAGCAGCAAATACATTCAAAGATAAAAGGCTATAAAAAAGAATTATGACTATAAAATGAACATTAGTTTGAATGCACAGTAATAATGTATTTTTAAACAGCATAACACGTATCAAAATGGCACCACTTTTAGAAAATACTGTAATTACCAATGTCCATTTCATTTGTTTAAACATTAAAATGCAGTATATAACTATATATACAATGATTTTCGGTCATCATTTCACTTCTTCACAAAATGAATGTGGCCTAATATCCCTCTGTACCGATAAATGCCTTAAGTAATGTTTTTGTGTTCAGGATTGACATGGTTTTTTCAGATAATGTATGTAAAACAATATGAGTATAGTCAATAACACGCTTCTGACTCAAAGATTATATACAAACAATCAATATACACCTGCAGAAATAAAATGGAATGAGGACAGACCGTTCAATCAAGCAACCAAACACATTTCACTGTGTTGTACTTCGTTATTTTGCTCTTCATCACTTTGTGAAGTGTGCTGCTAAAATACAAACCAACTTCTGATCTGTGCTGCTGTATACTGCCACATTACTGAAGTAAATGGAAAACAAGTTAAGCATTTTAGTGAAGCTGGCAGACATTGACTATGACTTTAGCATGTATCAAAGTTTTGTAAAATAAAATTAGCCAGGTACCTTTTTCAAAACATCTTTTATCGCACTCATTTAAACAAAAACAAATAAATAAATAGATTTGGCCTGTCAGCTATCATCATTTTAATTGATTTGCCAGGCAACTTGATTTTTTGATAATAATACAATGATACAGGCCATATCTCCTGATGATATACTGTATATATCGGGGTGGCCACAGTGGCTACAGGTTTTCATTCTAACCATAATGTGGTCCACCAGGGGGCATACCAGACAACCTACCCGACACAGACAGGCAGACACAAATACTGTCCAGCACGCACATTTTATTCCAAGTGGGGCGGCACTTTTTCTTCGCTCCCCACTTCAGAACACAGTAGAACAAAGCACAAGAACCCAAACACAGTCCTTTCTTCCCTTTCTTTCCCTTTCCCTCCACTCCTCTCCCAGTAAGCTTCGTCCACCCCCTCCCCACTCTGGCTCCCTGAATGGAGTGAGGGGGCTCCTTTTATTGAGGTCCTGGGAGTGCTCCAGGTCACTCATCAAGATTACCTGCAATCACTCCCAGGTGTGGTAGAAGTCCACTATAGGTCTCTGCAGCTCCGCCTGGCAGCCCCCACGGAACCCAGCAAGACTGTACCAAACTCTAGCTCCCAGCGTGCCTTGCAGGAATCTGTGGTGCCCTCTAGCATCCCAGGGGAGGTATTGCCTCAACCATTCTGTTGGTGTCCCGGAGGAGAAGTTTTAACTAATTAGTGTTAACACATAGCACAATAGTGGTCTGATGTTTTGCTTTGATTGAAAGGCTGAACTAGCATCCGTGAAAAATGAAAAGTTTTTTCTTTCTATTTTCCAGTCCTTCTACTGACGGGTCAAATGTGACGTGGGCAATGATGTCGTCTCCATGAATTTAGATGTAGTAGTCAGTATGAAGTATTTTGTTTTTTAAAAACAAGTTGAAAAATCTGCATTGATTTTCATAAAATGTTTATTAGAATATTGGCTTGCAGAAATAGATGTAAATATGGGCTAGGCTCAAACTTGACTTCTAGCTCTTCATAAAATAATCATTTTCTCGTTTTTTGGGAACATCTGATAAAGTTTTCTTATCTTACATTTAAAGTGCCAAAACTGGTTTGTCTTGATTTGAGGGAGCAGTGGTCAAAATTTTGTGAAATCATTTTATTTGGACCTACATTACAGTATTATGACTTTGACCTCTCATTTATATGTGATACATCAAATGTGGTTACCTTGCAAATCCAGCATCTAGAGTTTCAGTTATGTGCCAAGTCACAGTATGTGTGGAGTTTGTGCACCTTTCTATTACAAGGCTCTTGTCACTCTTACACGGGGCCAGTTAACTGGGGATATGGGAGGAAAACAGAATTACTTGGAGAAAACAAATATAATTACATCATGGTGCTTAAATAAAGTAGCCCAGCACATTGTAAAAAAATTCATCCTGGTTTTAGCAGCAGCTAACACTGCTGGGTGAAGCTAATGGGACTTCCTGATAGTGTGTGTGTGTTTTTTTTTTGTTATTTCTGTTACAGAATTGTTTTGCTTGCTGGAGAGAAGACATAGTCATTTACTGGAGCAGCAGGTATTAATTGTGCAGGTCTATGTTTTTATAGACTCCTTCAAGTTGACATGTGAGGGATTTGTTTAAAATAGTCCATTGCAAGGTCTCCTGTGAAATACATCCATCCATCCATTGTCCAACCCGCTGAATCCGAACACAGGGTCACGGGGGTCTGCTGGAGCCAATCCCAGCCAACACAGGGCACAAGGCAGGAACCATTCCCGGGCAGGGTGCCAACCCACCGCAGGACACACACAAACACACCCACACACCAAGCACACACTAGGGTCAATTTAGAATCGCCAGTCCACCTAACCTGCATGTCTTTGGACTGTGGGAGGAAACCGGAGCGCCCGGAGGAAACCCACGCAGACACGGGGAGAACATGCAAACCCAGGTCCCCAGGTCTCCCAACTGCGAGGCAGCAGCGCTACCCACTGCGCCACCATGCCGCCCTGTGAAATACACAAGTCACCAAATATCATCCAACCCCAGAGGTTGTCTCTGACATTAAGGATCATATGGAAAAAATGCCTCAGTCATGCTGAGGTTTGTTTTCATGAATATGCTATAGCGGGAGACCATTTTTGGCACAGCCTTTAAAATGGTTGGTAGCATTCTTTAATGATATTCTCTAATTATAATAAAATATTTTTTTATTATAATATGCCATTTATATTACTTTTTTACTTATAAAACTGTTGCTAACATTGACACTAAGACTGCGCTTCTTGTTTGTGCACTACCAAAATCTACACAGTCAGCAAATGGATGAGGATTCAAACCCAGGGTGCTGAGCCCATGAGACAGCAGCACAACCTACTGTGCCACAGGGCTCTCCAAGTCTAAACTGGATTAGGTGGGTTTGAGATGACAAAAGTAACCGAACAAGACAGTTCTGGGTTAGAAGTGGATAATCTCACTTTCTTTCTCTGTAATTTATTGCTTCTTACTCTGAAATCTTCTCCAAAATTCTTCTAATAGGAAATGTTAGCTTCGGTGGTTGCTGAGGCAAAAACTCGGGTATGGGAGGAGTTTGGGGAGGCCATGGAGAACGACTTTCGGACGGCTTCGAGGAGATTCTGGTCCACCGTCTGGCGTCTCAGGAGAGGGAAGCAGTGAAGTGTCAACACTGTGTATGGTGGGGATGGTGCGCTGCTGACCTCAACTCGGGACGTTGTGGGTCGGTGGGGGGAGTACTTCGAAGACCTCCTCAAACCCACTAACATGTCTTCCAATGAGGAAGCAGAGCCTGGGGACTCGGAGGTGGGCTCCCCCATCTCTGGGACTGAGGTCACCGAGGTAGTCAAAAAACTCCTTGGTGGCAGGGCCCCGGGGATGGATGAGATACGCCCAGAGTTCCTCAAGGCTCTGGATGTTGTAGGGCTGTCTTGGTTGACACGTCTCTGCAACATCGCATGGACATCAGGGACAGTGCCTCTGGATTGGCAGACCGGGGTGGTGGTCCCCCTCTTTAAGAAGGGGGACCGGAGGGTGTGTTCCAACTACAGAGGGATCACACTCCTTAGCCTCCCTGGAAAAGTCTATTCGGGGGTTCTGGAGAGGAGGGTCCGTCGGATAGTCGAACCTCGGATTCAGGAGGAACAGTGTGGTTTTCGTCCTGGTCGCGGAACAGTGGACCAGTTCTACACCCTTAGCAGAGTCCTGGAGGGTGCATGGGAGTTCGCCCAACCAGTCTACATGTGTTTTGTGGACTTGGAAAAGGCGTTCGACCGTGTTCCTTGGGGAATCCTGTGGGGGGTGCTCCGGGAGTATGGAGTACCGGACCCCCTGATAAGGGTGGTTCGGTCCCTGTACAACCGGTGTCAGAGCTTGGTCCGCATTGCTGGCAGTAAGTCGAACCCGTTTCCAGTGAGAGTTGGACGCAGCCAGGGTGTTGAGGGGGTCCGGTTTGGTTGACTCAGGATTGGGTAACTGCTTTTTGCAGATGATGTTGTCCTGTTTGCTACATCAGGCCGTGATCTTCAGCTCTCTCTGGATCGGTTCACAGCTGAGTGTGAAGCGGCTGGGACGGGAATCAGCACCTCCAAATCCGAGACCATGGTCCTCAGCCGGAAAAGGGTGGAGTGCCCTTGGGAGCGAGATCCTGCCTCAAGTGGAGGAGTTCAAGTATCTTGGGGTCTTGTTCACGAGTGAGGGAAGAATGGAGCGTGAGATCGACAGGCGGATTGGTGCGGTGTCCGCAGTGATGCGGGCTCTGCATCGGTCTGTCGTGGTGAAAAAGGAGCTGAGCCATAAGGCAAAGCTCTCAATTTACCGGTCGATCTATGTTCCTACCCTCACCTATGGTCATGAGCTATGGGTAGTGACCGAAAGAACGAGAATACAAGCGGCTGAAATGAGTTTCCTCCGCAGGGTGTCTGGGCTCTCCCTTAAAGATAGGGTGAGAAGCTCAGTCATCCGGGAGGGGCACAGAGTAGAGCCGCTGCTCCTCCGCATCGAGAGGAGTCAGATGAGGTGGCTCGGGCATCTGATTAGGATGCCTCCTGGACGCCTCCCTGGTGAGGTGTTCCGGGCACGTCCAACTGGGAGGAGGCCCCAGGGAAGACCCAGGACACGCTGGAGGGACTATGTCTCCCGGCTGGCCTGGGAACGCCTCGGGATTCTCCCGGAAGAGCTAGAAGAAGTGGCCAGGGAGAGGGAAGTCTGGGTATCTCTGCTCAAGCTGCTACCGCCGCGACCCGACCTCGGATAAGCGGAAGAGAATGGATGGATGGATGGATGGATGGATGGATGGAAATGTTATTAAATTGAAAGCTTATATTTTGTTTGTGTTATTTTAGCCCTTTATAACCCTGTCTCATATGCTTATTGTTTTATTTAAAAAACACAGATTGGCAGTGGTGAATGCTGTTAGTCCAGGATATGATAGCTTAGTCCTGTTACCCTGTTGGCAGAGTTTATCTACTGCTACATTTTTACAACAACCCCACATCTGTACTCCCTTGAGGCTTAAGATTTATGTGGTCAGAATATGCGTAATCAATTTTCATCTGTGCGTCACGGCTTTCTGCTGATCGAAACTCATTCATAAATGGGCTTGGTCCCCGAAGTGTATTAAATCACTGGGCAATAATACTAGACACAATCTACTTGGCTCATAGTGTAAAGATAATAAATGTGCAGTTACACCGAAAGGTGTAAATATCTGCTCACTATGTTCATTTGTTGTCTGTATCTAAAAGCTGTACTTTAATCACGTTGTTCTACTTTAGGTTTGCTTGTTATAAAAAAAACAAGTGCATAGTGGGATGAATCAATCCGTGCATGTCATACTGACAATTAGTATACTAGAGAATAACACTTAAAGAAACGCTGATTTTTGCTACTTGTAAAACTGGAAGTAAAATTCCTGGGTTGAATGCAGAAGCCACCAAGTGAATTTCATAAGAGTTTATCTGGGGCCAGCTGCTCTGTTGTAGTTAAAGAAAGGATTACATTTTCATTGAATGTTTATACACAGACGAAAATATTTCATCTGCTTGTGAAAAACAGTGATAATGCTGATTATAATCTATCTATCCATTTCTTGAATTTGATCAAGTAAATTCAAGTTTGCCGCAAAGTAGAGACTACCTGGTACCACAGGGTACAATTCTGTAAACAACCATGAACAAGACAGTGAGCATTAGGTAACAAGCACCCATACTGGGGAGATTTACAGTGTCTAATTCTATCTATCTATCTATCTATCTATCTATCTATCTATCTATCTATCTATCTATCTATCTATCTATCTATCTATCTATCTATCTATCTATCTATCTATCTATCTATCTATCTATCTATCTATCTATCTATCTATCTATCTAATTCACACTGAAATGGCCTGTCTTTTAGAAATGGGAGGAAAACACCTTCAAACATGGGTAGAACTCCACACAGACAACAACTGTGATTTGAACCTCATCTCCTGCAGTTATAAAGAAGCAGTACTAACTTCTGTTCCATTTCTCTACCAATAATAATACTACTAATACTAATAATAATAATAATAATGACTGTTCAGTTTGATTTCCTAAGTAACCTAAACCTCACCTGTCTTGTCTCGTGTCTTTTATAACCAGAAGAATCTGCAAAATAAATTATCCTTAGAAATGGGTCTCTTTGCTGAATTTTAACAACATAAGGTGATAGATAAAGCATAACATAAAATATGTGACTAAAGAAAATCACTGCAGGGCTTAGCCAGTAAGATCAGAATTGTGCCTTCAGCATTCCAGACTCATTAACATGTTGATGCAGTATGCAAGTAAGAAGTTGCAAATGCAATGCTCTGAGAAGCATTTGACATGCGACCTCAAGTGATATTTTCAGCCTTAAAAATGTCAGTGTGATAACAAGTAAACTACTGATGAAATAATTTTGTACAAGAGCTGAGATAATGGTGTCCAACTACTTTTAATACCCTCTAAACTCCTAAGGGTTCATTGCTGCCTTGTACCTGTTGTTCCTGGGCTTAGCTGAAGTGGATGCCTTCACTTATCGGTGAGTAGTTCAGCAGTGTTAGCAGTAATGACATCTAAACAAAATGACATAACATTCTCAGACCTGCTTAAACCAATTCAGGATCTGGGACTATGGACAGTATGGGAGTTTATCCTTAAAGCAATGGGTGGAAGGCAGGAAACTGTCCTGGAGAGAGTTTAGGTCCATTTACATGGGGTCAGTTTGGATTTGCCAATTAACCTAACCTACCAATCTTTGGGGAATTGAAATGAAAGCATAAATATGTGAAGGACCACTAAGTCCACATGAAGCTTCTGCCTGCCTTGGTCCCATTGGAGAACCGTAAGCTTCCTAGACAAGGTGACAGTTTTTTGCATCTTGTCATCTTCTAATTTCTACTGAAACAATACTAAAATACATATAGTTTCTTCTAATTGTTCAGTATTTTAATCTGTGGGAGGATTGCACTTAAAGATTTAAAAAAATATATAATTTTTAAACTTGTTTTTGATGTGTATTTGTGACTTGCAAAATAGAAAAAGCAATGCAGGAGAATATGAATTTACTATTATTAGTATTACTAGTGGAACACACAGACCTCTGGTCCTAAAATAAAAGGGAGCTAAAAGTTTAGTCAGAGATGGTAGACTGTGGAACTGATTAATAAAGGATACACCATCGGAGCAATGTGAGGGCTTAAAATGGATTGGTATTCTGGTTTTTGTTCTTTCTAGTAAATCACCAAATCTCTTTTTATTGATGGTTAACCATTGTTTGTAGTGAAGACGGCAGCTATACCATTAGATGTTGTAACATTAAATCGAATTAGTCTGCCGTCCATCTGTGCTTTTTTCTCTTCTTCAGCTTGCCTCAGATATTTCAAGGCTTGCATGTACGGACTGCTTTCGTCAATGAAATCCTGTAGTTTTTCTAAGAGGTATCTTTATTTAAAGGGCTTGAAAATCTTTGTCTGAGTGGTAAGCATTGGTGTAGGCTGGAGGGTAGCCTTTGTACGGGTGTAATCCACCAATATAATGATAAACTTAGCTATGAAATCTAAATGCATATTCACTGTGTCCTGGGGAATTATCAATAGAGGGTCCTATCAATGCAAAAGATAAGCAGCTGTTAATACTTCTTATGAGTTATAAATAGTATCTTCTTGCATGTCATGTGTAACTTAAAAAAGTCTTTTATTAGTTCTGGTGGCTCAAATAGAGCAAGCTGCACCTTTCCATTATGGCAATAGATTCTTTTGTTTTCACCATAAAGATAGCGCTACACAGTGAAAACATTGCCAATTTAGTTTTACTAAGTAGTACTCCTCAAACAAACAATAAGGACATAAAAGCAATGTGTGCATATGGGAGGAAGCTGGGAGTATTTGACAAACTGTTTGCTCGCTGGCATACATTTTTTTAGTTATTGTCATTGCAGGTTGTCTGGTGGAGTGTCTGGCATGCTGATGAGCCACAGTACTATTCCGCTGTTTGCTGGTTCTTTATTCAGGCTTAACGCCCACTTTGGTACACACCTCAGGATCTTGTTGTCTTATTTTTCCACAGTATTCATCAGTGAAGCACCTCCTTCATTTGGCTTGATGCTCAGTAGAGGTTGCGGCTTTTATTCTTTTTTATACCATAATGGTGTATATCACTTTCTTGTTGAAATCATCAGTATCATGTGGCTGTGAACCCCCGAGCACAGGTCACTTTGTGCAGGCCTGTGTCTGACTTTGTCGCATGTCTGTTCTGTATCCCACTATTGATCCTCTGCAGATGTCACTGCTGTACTTTTCCTTTCTGCTATGTCACCGTTTTGAACATTTAGCCATAAGAGAGACCCGTACAATGATTACTTCATGGAGGTTGCTACCCAAATGTTTTGCTTCACTAGTATGTATCACATCGTTTTCTTTTAATTAGTACCAATATCAAGGTTCCTGCCCCAGTGGTTCATGAGTAATCGCATGACAGACGCAAGCCTTACCATTTTATACGTATAGATCATTATTATTAGTAATAGTAGTATTATTATGAGGACTCCCTTACAGGATCAGGATAAATTGCAGTTGTTCATACTGGAATACCAGAAATATAAGTTGAAGGACCAGAATTGCACAGTGCTTCAGACATGAGGACTTAGTGCCCTAAGCACTACACACTACCTACCAAGATGAAATCGAGCAAAGAATTATAAATATTTGATTAGAGGTGCAGTACATTTTCAAATCCTAATAAGTATTAAATTAGTCCAACTGTTAAGGTAAGCCAAACATCCCTACTAGCAGGATGTCTTGAGAGAACTGAACAGAATTGGCCTACTTTTTCTATTGATCACTGTGCAACTATAAACAGTGCTATTCAAGACTTGTTCTCTCCTCTAGTCTCTCACTTTAACTTTCAGCAAAGGAAAATCAATAATCACATATAAAACATGTCAAACAAAAAAGTGATCAGTCCTGTGAGAGAAATTATTTTTGTTTATGAGTAATATTTTTTGTAACCCACAGCTTCTGACTTGAGTTATTTTGTACTTCAAAGCACACAATTATTGAATTATAAACTGCCCTAAACTAATATGATTGAAGAAGCACATTTCACTATAACTTCTAACACTTATGATAGTTATAAAAATTGTATATAAAGTTTCAACTATCTGTCACCATTTAACAGAGGGAGTAGAGACCCTCATTTAAAATATTATTCCCAAAGAGCTCTTCTAGTCAGGGATCTCTGCTTTCCTATAGCCAACAATGAACTGCCTTTCTTGTCCTTTCTGTATTTCCTCTTTCATAGCTTCTTGAAGCCAAATCCCCAGAAATTCAATCCTTAAAGCTGTTTTCTGATTGCCCTATGGTGGCTTGGCCCCTGGAGAACATCTGATTTTTCTTTCTGATTCATGTCTGATGTATGTTTTCAAGTCTCTCCCTTAAAGAGCAAGGAATAGGCCTTGAGGTTTCCAGTGTTCTCAGTTTACTTCCTTTGGTCAAAGTTCTATGACATACATTGTAGTGGTGTCATCTGTACTGATGCTGCTATGTTCTGGGCACTTGGGTAAAGTGAGGTGCTAAGCTGTCAGTCGATCAGCATGTGGTGGCAAGCTGACTCAGAACAATGGATTAACTGCTAGATGATCCTGGAAGCAGGTAGTGAGAGTACAGTATAGTGACAATAATAGTGAATATGTATGTTTGCAAGATGTTCTACTCCTTTACCCTAAATGTTTTCTTTATCTCAAAAAAGTTCAGGGACATGATGGACCAAAGGAACCCTATTTAAGACCTCAGTAGTGGAGGCACCTGCATGGAGTAGTGGTCAAAAGGCAGTTAACAAATGATGTGCCATTACATTCAGAACCCTGAAATGATTCACTGTGTAGTCCTGGGTAAGCAGTTGCATTTATTTAAAAGTAAAATCGGATTGTAAGGATAATAGGATTAAACTGTAACACTAGTGTCTTTTGAGGTAATATTTAGTGTAGAAATTATTTTACTGGAACAAGTGAGCTGTTGCCAACTACTGTTTTTTTTAACATGATTTAGTCCTTGTTGGTAAGTGCCTTCTATTTTAGCACATGCATTGATAAAAAAAATTATTCACTCCTGTTTCTGTTAGCTGCAATATTTAAATTCAAACATGTTATATTTTTTTAATGTATGACACCATTGCCAAATTATCAAAGAGGGAACTAACATGGCAGGTATTACCAGTATTGTGTGCAGTGGGAAGTTCTGGCGTTATGGATGAGCCATGAGCTGCTAAACAAGCCTAACAATATGACAATGCAATATTTTTGAATATTATCCAGCATGTTTGATGATACCCAGGTCTTCAAAAGTATTATATATTATTCTGTCAGATTACATCATATTTGTACAGTGACAGGAGGAATACCAATGTGATACTTCTATGACCTTCTAAACTGAACCATGAAGGCAGGAAGATGGTTATTAAAATTGCTATGAGGTAACCAAATTTCTTGATTCACCACCATGTTACCTAATCCTATAGTACACTGTAGGTTTAATAGAGGACATTACTTTACAGTAGGCTGTATTTATTGCTTGAGTAGTGTGCGTGTGTCCATAAGCGTGATGTGCAATGAACTGGTGCCCCATCCAATGTTGTTTCCTGCCTCCTGCTCATTGCTGCCATGCCCTGATACTCATCACAATGAAATTATTTAACCAGGTTTGATAATGGATGGAAGGGTGTTTTCCATTAAAAGTGATAAATACATCAGAATTTTTTATAATATTTGTTGTTTTTATGCAATAGAACTTACATTATCTTTTATTTGAAGATAAGCTTTTGCCCTTCATGTTTAAAAAAGACACTAATTGGGGTAAAGAAAAGATAGAAAACTCAGAGAAGAAGTGGTGAGGCTTTGTGGATCATTAATCTGTTTTGCTGGGAAATGTAATAGCATTCTCTATTGCTATCTGCTGTTCTGTTCCCATGACAACACGCCAAGACCTTCTGTCAATCATTGTTGGGATCTCATTGTTTAGGGTGGCAATGTAATTTTGTAGCCATTATACAAAGGTAATGGGTAAATAAATGGCAAGACATAGGAGTTATACATTTGTACCTGTTTTATCTGATTGCTGTTGGCATTTGGTGAATGTAAACTACTAAAATAGCAATTAAATATTAGAGTGTAAAAAAAAAGAAAATAGCTTTATTATTACAGAAAATGTCAAGTTCCATTGATAGATTGGAAACTATTTCTGCATTCTCATTTCAGTCCTGTTGATCAGGCAATCAGTGACTTGATTATTAATGACACTTTTATCTTAAGGCCTCTCTCAATTTGACAGAAAATTAATTCTTGGAGTCAGAGCATTGTCTTATTATTATTGGAACCTGTAATATATGAGAAGACAAGAGTAATGATTTGGAAGGATACCACCCCCATCCCAATCCAAGAAATGTTTTAGATGTGAAGAGTGTTGTTGTGTCTCATAATTCCATGGATATCTCTTTAATGAATAGACAAGTGTATTATTGAGTGAAGAAACTACAGTACTTATCTTAAAAATTCTTCATTTTAGTTTTTTTTTTATGTGTTCAAACTATAAAGTAGATGTCACTAGAGTTTCCAGTCTTGTGAAAATCTTGCCCAAATTACATCAATTCTATTTTACACTAGACATAAAAAAATCTGCTACCCAAGCTCTGAAGCATTATAAGGAATTGTGTGTTATTTATGAGGTGAGAAAGGCAATTGTATTGTAATACTTTTATAAATAAGGTCTGTTCACCCACATAGGAATAATGCTTTGTGACAGGAGGTGATCAGGATACTTGATGATGTTTTCTATAAAACCTCCTGGGGGCAGCAAGGGTGTCTTTTTTCACGGTTGCCCATTAAAAGCAATTACATCTTTTACACACTCCCCCTGGGGTTGCATTGCCAGACTGAATCTTTTTTGTATGCCCTGAGGAACTAAAATGGCACATGCCCCTTAGGGATCATCCTAGTTTTCATAGCCATTGCTATAACACATGTCTCTTGAACTATACTTTATAAACATTGTAGATTTCCTTGTCAGGACACTGTGCATTTCCTAAATTTTGTGTATGGGCAGAACTGCTGTCAAATGTACAAAATTCAATGCTCACCTTAGCAACTACCGTAGATGTTATTTTTTGTTGGACTTTTTTTGCTGCTTATTTATGTACTGTATTTGTAACATCATAGAAATGTCTCCACAAAATGGTAGCTTCTTTTTCTTTCGGCTGCTCCTGTTAGGGTACACCACAACGGATCATCTTGTTCCATATCTTTCTGTCTTCTGCATCCTGTTCTGTCACACCCATCACCTGCATGTCCTCTCTCACCACATCCATACACCTTCTCTTAGGCCTTCCTCTTTTCCTCTTCCCTGGCAGCTCTATCTTTAACATCCTTTTCCCAATTTACCCAGTCTCCTCTGCACATGTCCACACCAACGTCCAAATGGCGATGTGGTATTTTTCAAAAACATGAAAATAAAATTAACAAGGTTTCAACAAAAATATTACTAGAATATTACCGCCATGGCAGTGTTGTGTGGTAAATGCAGTGTCCTTAGAAATGGATGACTGGTCAGAGCTTCATCACATGTTCACTGTAATAGCATACATTGAATCTAACTCTATACAGGGGCAAAGATTTTGCATTTAGTTTATCGTGACTTGGCGAGGAAGAGTTATTTCTCATGTCACAATTTTAAATCTCATGTACTGATAGTATGAAATGCATGTCTGTTGGACCTTTGAGAACCACAAGAACACTATACCAGAATGTTGAGAAAGACTATAGAGCAGAGTCCTCCACATTTAGCACAACATCAGTCAGTAGCACTAAACAGTTCAAACTGTACTGTTCGCTGAATTATTTATCAAGATGTAACCTATTACCTGTATAAAAATAATGCACACATCTTTAGTTATAATTTAGCTATGCAACTTATCTTTTTTATTGTACTGTTAAATGAAAACTAGGATATTGAACTATTTACAAACTCATTTAAAAGAATGTATTGTTAATGGTGGAGTTCATTTGAAAATGGATACTAAAAAATGTTACTTAAGAGACAGTAAATACAATGGTGTCTATTAACTATTTTTTGACTACTTTATTCTGGCACCATGGGTCACTTGACTAAGTTAACACCTTACATTGAACATTTATGCTGTCAGTGGTATATCTCAGGAGTTTAGCCTCTGTTTTGAATGATAATTATTATTTTACTAAATATATGTTTGCTTTCCACTTTTCTCTTTTATTACTATTCATGTGAGAAATATGCTTGAAATGAAACAAAAATGTTTAGTGTTTTTTATATGCCCATTGTTATTTGACTATGTATAGATCCACTGTCATTATGGTAATATTCCTATTCTTGGGACCCAGTATGGTACTAATTTGTTATTGATGTCCTCAGTTTAGGAAACCCCTGCTTTAGAACATTTGTCTTGAAATTTTGCCACAGAGCATATCCATAGAAAATAACAAATGCATTTAAAGTGGAAACCAGGAAGTACAATCAATTCTCATTATCCACGTGAGTTACGTTCCAGAAAAATTCTGTGAATACAGAAGCTGCAGACACTGAAGCACTGATCCTATGGAAAAAACAGGGCTAGGCTTGAGCGGGACACAGCTCAGTCGAGGGCAGAAGGTGAGAGATAGGGCTTAGCGGATGTGCTGGCCCTTTACTCTCTTTTCAAACCTTGGTAATGATCCTTCTGAAGGTTCATTTATGGAAAACTTGTTACAGCTTTTGCTTCCTCTATAATCAAGTTAATTTTTTGCTCTGTGGGAGGAGAATACAGGTGTTGTGAAACAGGTGACACTTTTGTAATAGAAGAAAAGTAAATTTCTGGGAATGAAATTAGTACAAAGCAAGGATTTACTATACTGTACTTTATCAATCCAAGGGTGAGGTTACAGCTTTAAAGACTATGTATCAACCATTTTGACAAGCCAGGTTTCTGCTGCCAGTTAGACCTAAGAAATGGTGATCCATTTGATTCATCCACGAATGGAATGAAGTCCACATTATACTGTAGTATAGAGCTGTCTTACCTACGCTACCTAAACATATTAATGAAAGTCAAGAAGCACTGAGAAAAGTTACAATGACATGATAGGCCTTTCTGATTAATGGTAAGCTGTAGTTACTATATTATGTTTTTGTAATGATGCTCATAAGGAATACATCTGATGTATGAATATACAGAAACATTTTTAATTAAATAATCGGGAGTTGTTTATTTTTAAACATCGGTTATTGCGTACTTAACTGTATCTATAGTATTTTTGTTTTGTTTTAATTTAACTGGTAAATTTTTATATATTCTACTGTACCCTCTGTGTTTATGTCATATTCTTTTAATAATCTGACATCCCTAAGAGAGAAATCTACAGAAATACATATATGGGCTGTCAGGATTTTTGCCAAAAAATTTATATTTGTATAATCCCGGTTCGAATGCAAGTAATTCAAAATGGCATAGTAATTAGGTGATGCAGAAAAAAGAAATGTATGAGAGTTGGAAAGGCTGAAACAAAATATTAAAAATAGGATGCATTTTCACTTTAAATCCTGTGGAATAAGTTAGTGAACAGAAATGTGGAAGGTTATACTAATGCCCCTTTCAGGAAAAGGCAATGATGTATGGGTTTTCATTAAATGCCAAAGCGGCAGTTCACTAGGGCTGCATTCCAACTATTTGATTGATCTAAAGGGGAAACTGAGGTAGGCTGTGAAATACCAGGAGTGTAAATACTATTTTCATAATATTAAAACTTGCTTTTAACTGTTGGATTCAAATTATATATTTTACCACAACGTATGATCAATAATTTCCTAAATACACTCATTATAATGTGGAAAAGGAGGTTTGTTTGCATTCTGTTCTGATCAAGGTGTCTTTGCATATTTGTCCAGTGTCCATATGGAGTTTCTGATGGGTAGCCCAGTTTTTCTTCCACTTCTCAATGATGTATTTACAGTATTAGGTGCTTTGGTGACTCAGAATTGGCCCTGTTTGTGTTAGTGTAAGTGTGTGTACAGGTATTCCCTACATCCCTACATTGATGGATTTCCCTACATTGATGGATTAAAGACCAGGGGCCTCATGTATAACGGCGTGCGTAGAACTCACACTATAACATGGCATAAGCACAAAAGCGGGATTGTGCGTACGCACAGAAAAATCCAGATGCAGGAATCTGTGCGCACGCAAACTTTCATGTTCTTCCACTACATAAATCCTGATCAGCGTGAAAAGTAACGCACGTGCACGCGCCTTCTGTCCCGCCCCAACTCCTCCCAGAATTACACCTCTTTGAATATGCAAATCAATATAAATAGCTTTCTGTGAAAAGACAATGGGAAAAGCACAGGGGAAAATATAAGAATTTCAGCGAATACCAAGTGGAGGCAAAGGAAAAACGTACTATTTGTTGGTTTAAACAGTGGTATAATCAACAAAAGAAAGTTGATCAAGTGACAGAGTGTCGGAGAAACTCGAAAAATGCAAGTTCACAAAGTTGCACAGTGCCCGAAATAAAAAAGAAATCACAAAGTCGCCGTGAAAAGGCGAGTCGTAGCCCACCGTCTGAGTGTTATATGAAAGCTTATTAGGGTAGAGACAAAACAAATAGGCACACAGTGGGAAAAAAGCATGAAATGTCAACTTTAATCTCGAAATTTCCACTTTAATCACGTAGTTTATTTTGCCATTAAAGTAGAACATCATAAACTTCATCTTAAAATCGTTTATTTTACTAGTTTCTCCAGTAGCACGTTAAATGCTTTGTTCTGTATTTGATCTTCTATGTGCTCTATGTGTGTGAATCACTACGTGCTTCTGTCTTTCTCTTTCTCCGACAGGACACAGAATCCATTACATTCGTGATATTACAGCTCTCTGAATAATTAAAATACTGAGATGTATACGTGATATCATTTTCATGATGATAGGAATGAAAGCATGTTATTAAACATGGGAACACGGTGGCGCAGTGATTGTTCATATCTCACGCAAGAGTCTTGCTGCGCCATGTGCGACCTTCGATGAAATAATTTATTGCAGAAGTACTGTCTCTTTCAAACGTACTAACCTCCAATTCCTGTCCTTACTTTTCTTTCTCCAAATGCCCAATCGCCACACAATCAGCTCTGTAATAGATGTTAAGCCATCTGTAAGCTTAGAACGCCAATTCTTCAAAACTTTTAAGGAACATTGAAATATCTTCGTAGTACATGTTTAATTATTCTATCTGTCTATCTTTCCAGTGTCGCGTCAGCGCAAGAATACAATGCAATGCAGGAACAATCCCTGAACTAGCTAGCGCTGCGGCACCGTGTCCTCACATGTTTAATTATTAACAATACAGATTATTTAAATGAAGTTAAAATTTTAGCTGTATAATATAATCAACATATTTTGCTGCATTTCATCTTAAAAATGAATACCGTCATCATATGTAAATACGCGCTTTATAAAGTGGCGCAGGTTGTACAATATTATAACTGTAGTACAAGTTTACAGTGAGGTAATTGTACTTATAAGTAAACAGTTCTACAAGGAGCATTTGATGGACTGATTGAGTGCGTTTAGAGTTCTTGGGATGAAACCTTTTCTAAACCGTGAAGTCTGTACTGGGAAGTCTCTATAAAGCGCTTTGCCGTGACCCAGGCAGCGTCTGCTTCATGCTGTATGCCGATAATTCTCTTTCTGATCAGCTGCTGCTGTGATTCACACTCAGATACAGTGATATAAATACTCCGAGTGGTGCAGTGAGAGTAATATGGAAAAAAATGATCTGCTGTGGCAACCCTTAACGGGAGCAGCTGAAAGAAGAAGAAGATGCAGTGAGAGTTACAATGCTAAAGCAGTTATGGTATTTGGAATACTATGGCTATTCCCTGGACCATTATATTGCTGCAGGTTAATTACAATCAGATGCATTACACTAATAAACAATATGTAGTTAGTTTCAGTGTATTTATAAAGCAGCGTCAGGAATGTGGATCTAAGAAAGAAAGGTGATCACACAGGAACAGTAGCACTGCTTTGACGCTGGGTGCCGCCAGTCTGCAAAACCGATCGGAGAAATTGCGTACGCCAAGGTATGAATTACCGTGGAAATGTGCATGGCTTTACGCCAAGTTTAGGTTTTATACATCGTGATTTGAGCGTGGAAACGTTCATACGCAACATTTCTGTGCGTATGCACCATTTATACATGAGGCCCCAGAAGTCCACGTGACTGTCATCATCAAGTCCTTCCATAAGAACCCTAAATACAATGAGGACTGATTGATGTCATTTATGTTAGGTAGAATGCCTAGAGGGGGCTGGGTGGTCTCATGGCCTGGAACCCCTGCAGATTTTATTTTTTCTCCAGCCGTCTGGAGTTTTTTTTTGTTTTTTCTGTCCTTCCTGGCCATCGGACCTTACTTTTATTGTATGTTAATTAGTGCTCTCTTATTTTATTTCTTATTTTGTCTTCTTTTCTCTTTATCATGTAAAGCACTTTGAGCTACATTATTTGTATGAAAATGTGCTATATAGATAAATGTTGTTATTGTTGTTGCTGTTATTTGTCCTGGGTTGGTTCCTACCTTGCGCTCAATGCTCCTAAAATAGGCTACAGTTCTCTATGACACAAAATTGCAATGAGCAGCTTCAGAACATCTGCAGATAGATGGAGGCGCATTTAATCAATCTGAGGCCTTGGCTCCATCTAGGTGAATTTTGACTCCTGCAAATATATGCCATTATTTTCTATCAACAGCCTTGGAATTGTACTCATCACCCTGAAATATTAATGTGACATTTCAGCAGCAATCAACATTTCTTTCTAAAAGCATCCTTTTCACTACTACTGCAATGAGTAAATATTCTCTCACATTGTAATAGCTGCACTTTTGGAATGTTGCAATAATAATACATTACAAGAGATCCAAAATGCTACTGCTTATATTATTGGACT
This sequence comes from Erpetoichthys calabaricus, assembly GCF_900747795.2. NCBI lineage: Eukaryota > Metazoa > Chordata > Cladistia > Polypteriformes > Polypteridae > Erpetoichthys > Erpetoichthys calabaricus. Next base: position 99,214,257 of record NC_041394.2, on the reverse strand, counting down.
AAGCAAAATGAGCTCATCACTTTTAGGCTGGCTCCTCTGTACAGGCTTCTCCTCTAACATTAAGTGTTCAAAATTACTTTGGTAACATATTTTATAAAGCAGTAAATCAGCTTGGTTCATGGATTGGTTTACAATAAATGATCATCAGAAATCAATACCTAATTTAAAATGTTAAGCAATTCATTCTGTTTTTGCACCTATGTTAGCCACTGAGTGTTTCCCTACAATGCGGGTCAAATGATCATGAACAAAACAAATATAATAAGTCCCACTTATAATTTCCATTTGCGTTTTAAAGCACATTGTGATAAATGTGTCCAAAAATACTCTTGATAACAACCACTGTAGCGTAACTTGTAGTGCACTGGACTAAAAGCCACAAGGATCAATCCCTACCTACAAATTACTGTTTGACCCTAAGCAAGCAACTTAACGTGACTGTGTTCATCTATTCAAAATATTTTGATATGTCTCCTGAGGATTTATGTCAGTTCACATGACTGAAGAAATTAAAACTCCAGAATACTTTGATATTTTAAACATGTAATATATACATGTTATAATGCAAGATGGGTAAATTGATTGTATTTTTAGGGGAATATTTGTCACAAAACCTCCACTTGCTGGTGCGCTGCCCAGATCAAAAGACATTAGGACACAGATCTTATATTTTCTTGCATCTTTATTGACCTTAATGAAAATTTTGTTGTAACTGAGGAAATGAAAAGAATAAAGAAATATAAAAAAGCTTTTGAAACAAATGAGAGCACCAATGCAGAGAAATGTTTCTGCAAAAAAGAATGTGTTCATGTAATCAGGGTTCAATTCCTATATAACAAAATTACAGAGAACTTAATTTGATCTGAGTGTGATTACTCTGAATTTAAACAAGATCTTTGTTTATTAGATGCAGTTCATCTTATCCCCCTGTCACACTAAACTAATTTTGAATTAAGTTTCGCTTTTCAGTCCTGCAGTAAAATTCTGTAATTTAAGGAGAGTAGAAAGAGGCACTTCTAAATTTAAACTGAAAAGTAAAACAATACAACAAAAAGGTGAACTTTATGTGCAAAATGTTTGATATTTAATAACACTGTAGTGAAGCAATTATTGGAGTTATTCTACTTGTAATCAATGTTAGAAATAGCATTTTAACCATAACTATTACAAATTATGTTGCCTTCCTTAGTTCCTTAGTATAGCATTGTTACTCAGAATTTCCTTTGCATTTCTCCAAAACCTTAGGTAATCAAATTAACAAATGTGGATTATCTCAAAGCCAAGGCCATTTTTTTGATAACTATCCATTTATCTGTTCTCTGAAGCCATTTTCACCCAGGGTCATGAACTACAGACTTCCCCAGAAGCACTTGACCATGATGGGAACTGGTACAAGGTTGAGTTCCAGTCCATTACAGGGCACATTGACAGTCCCAGCCACTTTCACTCATGCTGGATCACTTTATTGTTTCCAAGCAACTTAACGTACTCATCAGTGGGAAGTGGGAGGACACCAGAATTGTAGGGAAAACCCATTAGAGTGCAGGGACAACATGTAACCTCCTCTTGGACAGTGCATGGGCAGGGAGTTTAACCCTGAGATATTTGGAAATGATATTTTGAAATAACTTTCTGTTTATTTAAAAAGACTTAAAAGGTATTTCAGAATGTATTGAAGAAATTCCTTGTTTGTGATTTCTTAAACTAAATAGCACATCTTATTTAGGGAATGGGAGATGTTCACATGATGCTTTAAAATGGACAGAAAGTTACTCAAAATGTTTTACGCTTTCTTGAAAAAAAAACATGAAGTTATTTTTGAGAAAAACTAAAAATGATTTTTAGGTTACCTGAAGGTGGCTTTTTACTTATGTATAATTAATTTCCTGTTTGTTGAGATATCTTTAGATGTTAATTTAGTTTGCCACATGTAGCCCAGTTAACTGCCAAAATGTAAATAATATGACAAGTAAAGAACCCAAGGAGGTTACTGAGAGTAGTTGATAATATACAGAAAACATACGTTTAGGTAGGTGAAAGGTGAAAAGCTTATTTACCCGTTTACCTTTTTTTGTTTAATATTCCTTAATATTTATTTTATATTTTCCTTTAATGTATCCTTATCTGCATGTCAAATACAATTGAAATAACCAAACATCCTATTAGATATGCTGCAGTGTCAAATTATCACAATTGTGATTAGTTATATGTGTGTGCACCACTGTGGGGTCTTCTGCCTCTTGTCTAAACCCAGCGTATTTATAATATTTAGGCCTTTTTTCTGACAGACTTGGCCAAATTTCTTTAATTTCTCTCGGCATCTTTCATTGGTTCAGGATGTGCAAGTTGGGTTGCTTTGTGTATTTAAGGTGTTTTCAGACTTAGCCAACTATTCATTTGAGCTTCTGAGAGCGAATGGTCTCTTCTGGTTTGTCAAATGTTTTATATTCTTATGTAAAATCTTACATATTTCAGTTGTTTTGCTTTCATTTCTAGCAATAAAGCAAAATATTATGGAAAGCAAATGGGTGTTCATAAAAAAGAACATAATCAGTAAATAACAGATATTTTATATAAATTAAAGTGAAGTTCTGTATACAATAAGCAAAGGGTTAGAAAACATCATTCTTTTAGTGTGTAATTGACGTATGTAATATAAAATGTAGAATGTGTCATTAAATTTGCGGTTATAATATTCCAATTTCATTAGATTTATGCATGTTAATAAAATTCAAGCTGAGCATGATAAATAGTAGGATTGCTTTTAACAGAAACTGTAGATGATGTTACTAAGATAATTACGGGTGAACATCTTGTTTATGGCACATACTCTAATAAGTATGATGCATATGCGTTATGAAAGGAAATCTATCCAAGCATAGCATAAATAGCTGAAAGCTATAAGGTGTACTCATTATTTGCATATACGTGAGCGGGTAACAAACATGTAATGCTATAAAGGATTGAGCCCATATAGCTAGCTAACTCATCAGCTCTGCCAGATGATCATTGACTACACAAGACCTTGTGGACTGTTTGTTTTAACACCTCTGCCTGAACATAAAGATAACTTCTTGAGTATTATTTGTAGAGCCGCCTACAAGTTCTCTCTTTCCTTTTTTTCTCTGTTACTTCATCTAACACTCCTTGTACGGGCCAGTACACCCAGCTGAACCCAATTGGCTTCTCATTTGCCCCAACTTGCCCCTCATTGCCTGTGTTCTTTAAGAATATGTCCAGTTTCCCTCTAGTTAAGAAGATTCTAAATTTGACTAAAGTGGCAGCCTGCAAATTTTAAGCTTCTGCTTTTATTGAACAGCTTTCAGGCATGTTATCCATGTTGCTTCTGTGTTGTTTTTTGTGGTTCTGTAATGTTAACGCATAAGGAAATTAGGTTATTTTAAATGGGAGGCAACTCAGTATAGAATTTGTGCTTATGTTTCAGTGAATGATTTCAATTGTACTCTGTCAAATGGGTCATTACTTTCTTAAGGTTACTACCTTGAAAACAACTTGAAGAACAAAGTGTGATTTCATGTTGCTTATTGAAAGCAGTATTTGCAGAAATTAGAAAGGTGACTATAGAGGAACTCTCTAGAGCATATGTTCTTAAACTGTGGGTCCCATGTTGTCTGAACTTGGGTCACAAAGAGTCGTGTCACAATAGTACACAATGGGAAAGGGTCACTTAAGGTTTTCAGAGTGTCTTGTGATGGTTCACTGTGGGAAGCTCAAGAAAATGCCACTGCTCCGCTGCTAACCACATCTGTGATTCTCCAAGGAGCCAAATCCCCCCAAAAGAAGAAAATCAGCAGTGATTCTCCAATGAGGATGTGGTGATGGTTGGCAGTAATTCTGCGTCGAAAACACAAAAAAGGCAAAATTGGGACTCAAGGAAAAAAATTTAAGAACTGTACTAGAGAATTTGTAGTGAGAAGGCAAGCAAAATGACACCGTTTATTGGCTAACTAAAAAGATTACAATATGCAAGCTTTTGAGACAACTCAGGCCACTTCTTCAGGCAAGATTATTGAATTATTGTCATTTTGCTTGCCTTCTCACTACATCCATAATGGCTAACACGGTACAACACCCTAGTACTAGAGAATGTATAGAAATTGTTCTGTTTAATTGCTCTATGTCTAATCTTGGATACTGGTCAGTTAGTCAGGGCATTGAGGGCAGTTAAGTAGTGGATGAGCTTGAATTAGAAGTGCAGACGGCATCAAGACCTGTGCTCAGATCTTAAGGAGTGCCTTGGCTATGTTCCTGAGAAGAAAGAAAGGTCTTAGTGTTTGGAAGATTCCTCTACACTTTAGTAAACATGTCTTATGACTTCACTACAACAGACTGCAAAAAAGGAGCTCAGAAATTGAATGGTATGGCCTTTGCAACAGCAGAATACTGGCAGGCCCTTTGTTTGAAATATTAAAGGAGGTTTGGTGCAGGAAACCACCAGAAGGCAATGTTTAGGAGGCCATTCTTAACAACCATAATGAACTGCCCAAGAAAGATGTGCAGTGAAATTGAAGCCAAGAAGCAGGAGATGAAAGTAGACAATAAAGAGGCTAGGGTCAGAACCTAGCATCAAAAGGTGACTCTCTAAACTAGTCATAAAATAATGCATAAAGACTTTATTAGTTCATGTAGGAGTTACAAGCACCAAATCCTAATCACAAAACAAAGATGAGTTGATAAATATGTAGCAAGAATTCTTTGGTAAAACTAAAAAACCTAAAAGCTACAAGATACATTTGTAATTATGCATAATCTTAGACAAAGAAGAACAGATGACGCTGACCTTTGCACCGTTGTGTTAATGATGTCACACATCACACACTCCCAGTCATCCTGCCTAATACATGTATGACAACCATTGTCAACACAGTTCTCAAGATGGTGGCACTCATAAGAAAAATAAAATTGCACTGTGGGAATCTATAATTTGTTTTCTAACATTTTTTTGTGATTCAGTTTCACTGATTTCAATTTCTTGCGCAGTGCATTATGATCATTAAGAATGACCTACTACACACTGCCTTCTGGTTTTTAACAATGTTAAAAATGTTTGGAAATAAATAAAAAGTTGAAAAATATTATTTCCTTGGCCCCCAAAACTCCCACAGCAATGTCTCAAATATTTCTCTCTGTAAATATTGAAATATCCTGCCCTAGGAATTAAAGAAGGAATTGGCCCCCAGATAGATTAGAGGAAAGGCTTAATGGAGTTGTGACCAGATTTTGGACAAGAGTGAGTCTGCTTGTGGATTACACATTAAATACACATTAATGTTTGTTTTGTCGTGGTAGAGTATAATATTTTACTCTACTTTCCCCTTTTGTATTGTTAATATATAGCCTTTGTCAGAATGCCTCAAATCTCACAGACTTACCACTGTTTATAAGGTACTGTACCATATAACTTCTCCCCACCTTCCCTTCTACATTTATAACCTCAGGCAATTAGGTGTAATAAAAGACAAGCAGGAGTTAAGTTACAATTTAAACAATGTATTATTGATAATATTCATAAATAATAACAATATGCAAAGTACATTTGAATATTGGCAGCAATACAACCTGATAAATGGTGATGTGTAGTTTCAGGCGGCACACAGTCTTATTAGTTACTTAAAATGTCTCTAGTTAAAGCATCATTTGTGGTCAGCTTTCTTCAGAACAGGCCACGTGCCTGTCTCAATATAGCTGCCGAGCTGTGCTCTTCATTGTGTTGTCCTTTTCAGTTCATGGTGTGTGAGGTGCTCATTCATCAGTTTGGTAAGACAGAGGGAGTGAGGGAGTGAGGGAGTGAGCACATTTATAGATTTTCTGTCCAACCCCTACAGCCAATAGGGCGTCATAGTACTTAAAGCCTTCTGATACAAGCCAGTTCCAAACAACCATACTTCAGACCAATGGGAGAATAGAACACCTTCACACCTGCCACTCCCCAAAACCACATGTTATGGTAAAGCTTGGCAGTTAGGCAGCCTGGCTCTCCTGTGGGGGGTTGAGAGAGAGACTTTAGCAGAGAAACACTTGCCAAAGGGGTTTGAGGCACTTCCCCCAAATCCTGTGGTAAAATTCAAAGAGACTCAGTGCTGGTGGGGGGGTTGTAAACATGAATGCTTCTCACTAATGTAACACTAATATTACATTGCTTTGCCTAAGTTACAAATTGGAAAAACTGCCTATATTTGAATCATAAACGAATAATAACTATTAAGAACTTTACCTTGCTGGTAAAGTAGTTTACTTGTTACCTGTAAATTTAGTCATTCACTTAATGTTCCTTCCACTTGGTGCATTGCAGTAAGATAAAGATAAGAAAGTAAATTACCATTGGAGATCAAACTTTATTAATGACTTCTAAAATATTTCAAAGCATTGTAAAGTGGTACTGGAAGAAACACATGACTGATAATGTCTTGCCTGTTGTTATTATTTGCTATAGTAGCAACACTCTTTGAAAATTGTTCTCCTATTCCTTTTGATTTTCCTTGTCAACAAAGCATCTCTTGGCTCAGGAGTTTCTTTGAAGTCTCCTGCCTTCTGAATTTTATTTTATGAACAAATTGCTTCACTGCTGGAGTGATGATGGGTTTGGGTAAAATTATTTGTCTGGCCACAGTTAAGATTATTCTCTTTTTTGTGTCATATAGATTGTCAAATTTTTTTAGCATTCTGTTAATTTAAATGGAAATACTATAGTGTGAACAAAGCAGTGTTTAATATAATCAGAACATATGCATGTGTCAGGCTCAGAATAGAGGGACGGTATTTTAATGAAGAAGGACCAGAAGATAAGATGTGAGTCAAATGTTGTGCCAAAGTTCGTTATCAAAATGTCAGTTCAGTATTTTGCCAAGCTCAAAACAAAAGCCAAAAATAAAAGTATATAATGTAATAGCCTAATTTTTTTGCCAGAGAAACGTTAACCAAAATATGCTTACGTAAATGTAGGCTGGTGGTGCCAGCAACATTTAACTGTTTTGTACAAAATGCATAATATTTAAATTCTTCATTTTTCAAAGTCCTAAATGATAAAGAAAAGGATCAGAAAAAGCATAAGAATTTTTAAGAAAAATTCAAAAACATAGCAAGATCCAATTAATTTTTTGCTTTTGTACATTATGTATTCTTATATTGCAATATGAATATTTTTATTGTTATTTTCAAATATACCTTTAGATCTTCATTGTGTTTCTTTGTATTCCCATATGTGCAGCCATTTTATGTTTCTAGATTTCACTGCCGACAACATTTTGAGTGTTTAGATGCTATGATGCGACATGGTTGTTCGCCATATGATTCATGTGTCATATGACCTGTGACATCATAGTAGCCATTTTTCTTCAAAACCAATGGTAAACAATAATCAAATGTCAGAAGCAAAAGCCACAATTTCGTTAAACAGGAAATCAAAGAAAAAACTGTTTTGAACTTGGACACCCTGGAAACACTCGGGTCGACCTAAATACTGTTGCTCTGATGATGTCAGTGACATCGAACACACTGGAATTCTAGGAACGCTCCCAGGGAAATGACAGGGTAACAGCATGCCTGACTGAAAAACAAAATGTAAATAAATTGCAACAACCTCAGAAGAGTGTTAAACACAAAATCAGACCACAAAACCAAAATCCTTGTTTTCTTGTTTTCTGTATAGAATGTCAGAGTTCGAGCAGGAATTCACAAAAAAAAATGATGAACATAATAAATCATGCTTTCTTTGATTATGTTGTATTTAACTCTTAAAATTTGTAAGTATAGTGCTTTTATGTTCAGTTATGTTATGTTTTATGGGTGGAACCCTCATAAGAGTCAGGGTCACCCTGACACGTGCATATATACTGTATATATTGAGAGGCTGAGGAGCGGATCCTTCAGTGGTTCATTTACATTCTAAGAGTGTATATTGTAAGTATTGAGTGTACTGTAAGTATTGGTTGTTGTGGTTTCTGGATTTTTCTTTTGTTTTGTGAGTCCTGTTCAGATTATATAACTGAGACTTGTTTGCTCTTTATTGCCTTTTTAGGCAAATTCTTTTTGCCTAATTTTTTGCTTTTTGTCATTATGTGATATGTTTTTTAATTTTTTTATAATAAATATCCTTATTTATAAAGGTTCTGCTTTTATCTCTTCTATCCAAGCCAGAATCTTTTTATAGTTCCTCTCCCTTGAAGGGATTTTTTTTTATTAATTTCAGACATTTCAGGTTAATTTTGAACTTTAAAAGGTGTTTTTGCCATTCCTGAGCCCTGAACACCATGAAGACCGGCAGTAGAGTTTGGGGGAACTCAGCCTGAGATGAGGTCTATTTCTGGTCTTTTTGAAGGTCCCACAACTTTTGGATACTTGGAGTACTTTCAAATCATAACAGATATACAAGATGGCTATCACATTAAATAGTGTCCAAACTTTGAGCAATTAAAGGGAAGACCATTTGTGAGATGAGCGCTTAAGCAAATAACAATCAAATAATTTAGTTAAAACTTTAGTTTTTTTTTCAACTATGTCTGTGGTTTCCTCACTAAGAATATTTAGCGTTCAGAACTTTGCTAGTGTCAACTTTTGTTTGGTTTTGCCCATAAAGAAAGATTTGTTTAATTTTAGCCATTCACTATTTGGTCAGCTAATTTTGTTCACCTTTGTCCAAAACAAATACAACAAGAACCATTCCATCCATCATACTCTTCCAGTTAGCTATTAGCTAAGTTGACTCAAAATCTCAAACAAATACTCTTTAAAATTTATCAAGAAGTTTCTTTTAACTGCAAGACTTAATCGTTTCTTTTACATTTCCATGTCACTTTGTGTGGAGATATATGTCAGTGATTCTATCTTGAATATACTGTACCTTAATTTTCAGTAGTCTCCTCTAGTGCAGGACTCATTATTTAAATTGGAAAATTCTTCAGGATTGAATTTATTGATAAATTTTTAAATGTAGATTTCTCTTCTCAAGGAACAGTTGCCAATATGGGGATTTTTCCGTATAGTTCAGGTAGAGACTTAGTTCCTTACCCCTCCCATAGGACCACTATACTTTTTGAAAAAATTCATCTTAATTAAATTTACGAAAATTTTGGATATTGATTTATGTCTTAGACTACCGCTCCATTATTGTTAGGAAAGGAGGACAAAGTGACATACCAATTAAAATTAGGAATGTAAACTTATCCCATTTTACAAAATTAATTAAATCATTACTTTAAGACACCCAATGCTGTAGCTCAGTGAGATGTAACAAAATAACAGATTTATCTTGCCTGTTAGGCAACATCAACACATTATATTGTCATTAAACAAAACAGAAAACATCCTAACAAAAGATAAACAGGTGTTAACAGTCAATATTACAGAAGGCTATCATAATTTATACACAGGATAGTTGCTGTGTTCACTTTGCTTTTGTTTAACTTTCTTTGAAAGTTGGGGGTTTGGGTAAAGGTGCTATTTTAAAATAGATATACAAGTCATCCACATTTGCTGAGGATATCCCCTGTGCATTCACGGGTGTGTGACGAGGAACATAGTGAGCGTCTATGCGTGTTTTGTTCTTGTACTTTGTTTCATTGCGTCATTGCAAAAAGATCTGCTTAATGGGACATTTATGTGGTGTTCACATAGGACTAATGCACTGTACTAAGCATTATATTGTGTATTATTTTATTATATTGTGCACACCAATTATAAATATCATATCCATTATATTAGACATACATATAAGAAATGTACAAAGGCATAAATAAATTATTTTGTTTGTCTTGAATTGTGAAAACTCTAAGCAGTATTCAAAGTGTTTGCCTAATTTTCTTGTCATACATATTTTGGCTTGCAAACCAAAAGCTTTATCATACTGACCAGCCTGCTTTGGAATTTTATTGCCTAATCTTTTATGAAATGCTCCAAATACAATATTAATCACTTGATTTCACTGTGAGTGTTTTCCACTTAACAAATTGGCATGAATATCTCAAACATTCCTTCATTTATATAGCACCTTTTTGAAAATAGAAGCTTTACCTATCAGTTGCAGAATGGTTATGTTTTTCGGTTGATTTCACATGTGGAATTTAAACCTGTGATTTTGTGCTTTCAGTGCCAATACCATGTCCATCATGATATGTAATCCATCAATAAAATGTAGAATGTGAAGCCCACAGCATGAGTTTTGTTGAATGAGGGGAGCTGAAACTCTAAAATCGCTTTTATCCTCAGCAGCATCCAAAAATCTGCCGATGGTAGAGCTGATTTCTTTTAAGAATGACTGTGACAGTTTGTGTGAACCAGGTTAATTTCAGAATAAAGCCTATGGGCACATCATTTGTTTCAGCTGTCAGTAAATTTAAATGGAAATAGTAGAAAGAAACCAATAGTTCACATTAAATAGGAGCTTCATTCATTATGAATAAATACCATAAAACAGAGCCAAACAATAAAAGCTAGTAGAAATTGTGAGCATGTTTAAATAAAACTCGAGGAGATGTCTAATTTCACTGCATTGCTCATTTTTCAGGATTAAAACAGAGGCTGCATCAGTGTTGGTGGCCATTTGGGAACTGAAGCCTTTCTTAACTGCAGCACAAAAAACAGAAATTGACCTTAGATGAGACACCATTATATTAACAGCACACACGCATACTCAGTGTCACTCATTGAGAATAATTCAGAATCACCAATTAACCTAACTCAAGCATCTTTGAAATGTTAAAGGTGCCCAGACTACCTGGCGAAAATCCACACGAATATTGGCCAGGCTCAGAATTGAACCACCTCTTCTAGAGGTGTGAGACAGCAATGCTAACTCATTCTCTCCAAGCATATTTCAGTATCTAGTTAGTGATAAATACATCTGTTAGAATGATTAAGAGCAAGTAGAAACAAAGGTTTGTCAAATATCGACACTAAACATTTAAAAGAAAGGAAACGTAACATGCAAACTAAGTGTTAGTTACAGGAATTTGTGAATGATTTTACTAGTTTCCATACATTTCTCACACATACATTTTATGTTTACAGCCATTGTTTCCCCTGCAACTCTACCATATTTAGGTATCAGTCTTTCTATCAGCATCCCAGAACTTAAAAGTTCTGTCATTTACAAGCCAACTGACTCACACAGTTACCTGCTATGCAGTTCCTTCCATCCCTGGCATAGTAAAACTTCTCTACCTTTTCCATAGTTCCTAGACTCTTCCACCTCTGTAGCGATGAGCCTGATTTCTGTAATGAATCACCCAGAATGAACATTTTCTTCATTGGCAGAGGATACCCTTCTCATATTGTAGACGGAATCCTCAAGCCAGGAGCAGACTTTGCAACATCTACTCTAAGAGGAATCACAGTAATGAAGTCTGCATCCTGCTGGTCTTCCCATTCCACCCTAAAACTTTATGTCTTCTTCCACAGGTCATCAAAAAAATTTCCCAATTTTTTAGACCAACCCTTCAACAAGAACCTTTCTTCCAAACCCTCCCTTGATTTACATCTGTCAACCACCTGACCTATGCAAAGTTCTCGTCCATAACTCACGTCTCAGAGGAGAGCCACATTTTTCACCAGGCACTTTAAGCTGTAACAGGAGACACTGTGTCGCTTGCAAATTCTATATGTTAACAACATTTCCCATGTATTTGGTCCCTCTTGAAAATTCAATATTAAATAATGGGCCTCTTACCAATCTAAGAACTTATTTACTGAATTTTCTGTTGAAGTGTCCAGACATCTGCATAGATGAAATTGGGAGATTGCTAGTGGACCATTTCAGGAAGCACCTTCAAGCCAGAAAAAGTAAATACTTTACAAAACCTATTGTGGAACACTTCATATCCCTTGATCATAGCCACACTGATCTCTCTGTTTGTCTTCTTTAACAGGCCTTCAAAGACACTTGTTAAAAAAGGAGAAGCTAAGCTAAGCTTATTCTTCCCCTGGGATCACATATTTCTCCAGGTCTTAATAAACAACTAACTTTTTAACCTCTCCCTTTATGTTCTCTAATGGCAGCTTTTCACATCTACTCTCGCTTTATCTCCTTTCATCTGCCCTGGTATTACTCCCTCCTTCCCCTCCTATATAGGTTACATGGTTTGTCCTTGTATACCTGATGAAGGCTACACAGCTGAAATGTTGCGTCTTTAACCTTCTTTTCTTTTCAGCATAGAAATAATCTTAAATCTTAATACTATTTTCCTAAGTATTTGTAAAGTGTAAATGGCTTATATAAGGGATAGGTTCCAGCTTTCCTGTGACTCTACTTGGGATAAAGTGGGTTTAGAAAATTGAGTGATGGATGGATACAATGCACTAAAGACATTTAAATTGATTTCAGATCATGGGTCCAGGGAGAGGGAGCCTACCGCTGTGGTATTGTGTGCAAAGCAAAAAGAAGTCTATGATGGGACACTTGTCCATCACTGGATACACACTTGGAATTATGTTATGGGAAAATCTTTGTACACATAAGGAGAACATGCACACTACTCAGAAATAGTAACTATACTAGGATTCAAACCCATCCTTCTTGAGCTGTGAGTCTGTGCTACCCTTAGAGTTAACAGAAGGTGAGTTTAGCCTAAGTAATTTAAAGATTTAAAGTTTTAGAGAACAAATAAATGTAGTTTCTCATAAAAAATGCAAACATATACCTGACTTATTCCTCGGCTCTTGAAGAGTAATGAATGAGTGAGGAAAGAGAAACTGAAAGAGATTAATCTGTTTAGTTTAACAAATAAATTGTGCTTAAAAGTGGAGACCTGACAGACATATTGCAAATTGTAAAGGAAGTAAAAGAAGTTGATATTGTCTGCACTTTAAAGTTTATTTATTTTCTAAAATCCAGTGCTTTTGCTGAGAGTGCTTTTGTAAGTGGTTTTCTGAAAAGAGCTGGACAAAGATCATTTGCCAGCTCTCTCGGGATTTGTCTGGCTTTTCAAGACAAGTCAAATGATTTCACCTTCCTAGCATGGCCAAGAAGAGTATCCCAGAGAGCTCAAGGGAACAGGCTACTCTTCATTTTTTTAATGATATTTGATGAAGTGGATTAAGGAAGTGATTTTCTTTTTCTTCTGAAATGAAAGATACTAAAATCAATTTTGTAAGACACATAAGCATATTGTGAACAGTATAGACAAGACTAATTAAGTCCAGGATACTGATTACAGTTGTGATATGTTATACCATTTTGTGTGCTGCAGTCAACGCATTAACCTGTACAGTAGAAATCAATGAATCTTACTGGCTTGAGATGTCTTTCAAATCAGAATGTTGACTATTTTTGTATGATTTACCTACAGTATAATAAGTATTCTTGGAGAGCTTGCTTATTCTTTGTCATCACCTAAGACTTAACAATAGGTCTGGCCTACTATAATGAGTGTAAACATAGGGCTAACACCTCATGGTAGCAGACTAGTCAGGATACATTAGGTTACAGCTTCTACGGTTAGTACACACTGAAATAAGGTTAGCTTCAGAAGACATACTCTCACTGTGGATAGCCATTTCTTAGCCTTATCTACTTCCTTTTCCTGGGGCAAAGAACCTTTACTCTTGGACACCACTCATAGCTTATTAACATCTCCATGATAGATGTCAATGGTTTACAAACAGCCACGTATTATTGTTGGCACCAACTTCTTCTCTCGATTCTGTTGAAGTCCTTTTTCAATTTGATCTTTTATTCCAGATCCAAATTGTTCTTCAGATCAATAAAATCTAAAACTGGTATAAATTCAATACATAAAAATTAAAATCACCACTATGGTGTCATTTTTGTCCCCATATATTTTAAGAAGGACCTCAAGGAGTGCAATGTATGCCTGTTGGTCCATCTCACCCATGGAGGGACAAAAAGAAGCTCCATGTGCTGCCTAGTATACTGTGGCTTCATTTCCAAAACCAGGAAACTATCTTCTTGTAATATCACTCTCTCACATTCAGTGCAGTGCATGGTAACAGAAGAAAGAGCGAGATGTAATGCACACCATCTTTTGCTTTCTTATAACATGTGTCTTCTCAGGGGTAGATCTCTCCCGACTAACTAATGTTTATGAAACGGCACACTGTTCCAGTTCTACTTGTACTGGAATTAAATGTGGTTCTGTGTCTGCATTTTCTGCATCCTTGTTGTTGAAATTTTTATCAACAATATAATAAAATTACATGAATCTTCAATTTAAAGGTAATGATGAACTTTTGTAATTTAAGATTATTGTTTTATATACATTCTGTATATATTAATAAGAATAAAAAATTGTGTTTATTTTGCCTTAGGAAGTATGTAAGAGCATCATTATACAAAGTGCCTTTGAAATGTAAGGACATACCGTACGACCAGAAGTTGTGTAATATTACATTGGGTTTAGACCGATACTTAAGTTGTTCCTGAATGATTAGGCTGGCAAATCAACCATAAGGTATTTAATTTTAGCCTCTTAGGATTTTATGCTGCTTGTTCTTTTTTCAGTTTGACTGTCTTTACATTAATAATTTGTGGCACATTTTATCCCTTAAAATAACTTAAAAGTCTTTTCCATTTTTTTTTGTTCATGCCAGCTGAGTCAAAATCTCAAGATGTCTCCATTAACAGATACCAGTGGAAAGGAATTGGTGGTAGATTTTTTTTTTTTTAGTTCAAATTAATTAACAGTGACAATAAAGAGACAAATTCAGGTCATGGGTGGCTGTGAGCCTACATATGTATCAATTGGCATTAGTTACAAACTGGTAAATTGATCTCTTAAGGAAACACAAATTGTAGTTACTTCTGTAACCATTTAATTTTAGGGCAATTTTGATCACTGGATTGTCTGCTAATAATTACTCAAAGACCCTTTCAAACGTGTTCATTAGTTTCCTTACATTTTGCTTTTAAAAATCTTATCCACTATTAACAGTGGCTTGAAATATTAAAGCAAATCATTTCTTTATGGCTTGTTCCATGCTCAGTTTTGAATAGAGTTGTTAACTGGTGCTCTGCATTCTCTCTTTTTCACTATGGGCTTTTGAGCTTGACTGAACCAGACACTTTATTCTAGTTAATCTTGTATTGGCTCAAGGTACCAATGTTTTCTCAACTGTTAAATTACCAGCTGCTAAATACCATTTAAATGGGACAGAAATTTACTGTATGGATTCTGCCCTTGTCAATTCCTTGGTTTTGAAAGCGCAGATATGGCAGGGTGTTGCTTAGGGCTGCTACATCACCACACCAAGAGTCTACTGCTTCTGTGTTCTCCTTCAGTTCACATATTTTTGAGCATACCACAATTTCCTTCCATAAAGTTAAGTTAATTTTTTAATTTACAACTATAACCGGCCTTGTTTAATTCAGTTGGGTGCGTGAGTGCTATGCCAGGCCCAGTGTTGGATCATGTTTTGCGACCCATAAGGCCTGCACGGTCACCAGCTCCGTATAATCCTGTATTAGACTGATTGGGTTAAGAAAATGGATAGGTAGATAAACAGTTAGCCAGACTGAAAAGTAATAAAAATGCCTCTATTATATTTCTGTCAGAATATTTTAATATCAACTCCTATATCTGAAAATCAAATAAAAACCTTTATTATACCTAATAAAGGGCATGCACCACTGTAAATATAATGGCAGTTTATTCCATATGCACCAGATTTTGTTCTGCTGCATCTTTTACATTTTAATGTATTTTTACTGCAGTACACCACTTGCTTAGTATCTTCCTTGTTTCTGAAAACATTTGCCTCCTAGGCAGTTCTTTGTTGCCAGTATGTTCACAGTACTGTGTTCAAAGACACTTCCTTATTATTCCTTATGGTCTAGAAATTCATTTCATTGACTCATTTCAGTGAAATCAACAAGCACACATTCCTTTTTTTAATGGAAAACAAGTAATAGGCAGCATTAGCCCCCCACTGTGCTGGGGAAGTCCTTAACTTATTGATATTTTAATTATTTGCCAGTGCTTTGCACCTTCCTTAGAGAGCAGGATGAGTTCTAGTGTGCAGTGATTCTGTGAGCATCACATAGCAGTGGATGTTACAAAAGTGGCAGCCAGTGAAGAGACTAACATTTCAAAGGAAAAATTCTGTAAATCTTATTTACATTTACATACATTACTGCAGTCTAAAAATAAGTACAGAATGTCACCACAGATGCAGAGGTATGCAGGCAGTTTTGCAGAGAGAATTTTCTTCCTAGCTACAGGCTTGGTTTATTTTGTCCCTAGCGGAATATTTCCCTGATTATTTTAAACAATGTCTTATCCACCATTTCACTCTACTAAAATTGGAAACAACATCAGGTTATGCAGTAACTTAAAATTCAGCCGTATTTGATGAACTGCGAATGAACAATTTTACCAAAGGAGACAATTTACAGCTTCTGGCTAACCTATATTACACAATTTATGTAAAATGCCATTTAGAAAAATGTGCAGGTGCCACCTCACTTCCCAGCACTAGATTACATTGGAGAGTTGCTCACAAAAAAAAATTGAAAAGAAAAAATGATTCATTTTTCTGTTCCAATGATTATAAATAACTTGACTAAAGTTAGCAGTATTAGCTGTCCATGAAAATTTCTACGCTTGCTAAATTTGTTGCTTTTCATTTAAGAAGAATTATGAGTGCCATCATTTTTTGCATGTCTGGCAAGGGCTTCCTTAAGGTCAAAGCTGGAAAAGCCATTGAGATGAAGAAATAGCATATGACTATTCAGGGATCAGACTCAAAGTTTAAAGCCCACTGTGGAGTTTCAGGAATACGAGTGCAGCGGGTTGGAAAATGGATGGATGGAGGGAGTGCCTCTAACTGACAAATAGACATGAACAGATCTGAGAGAGGTAGGGTGTTGTAAGCCCTTAAATCATGAAAGGTACCCCTGAAAGTGAGAGATTAAAGGGGGAGATAAGAGGTAGAAGACTAACACATATCTGCACAATGTTGTCTAGATGTTCTCTACCCTGTTTGCAGCTGTGAGCAAGAAGCTCAATTGATGCCCTCATGTCCTGATTCTTAAACAAAGAGTAGTAAGTTATATCGTTATTTCAGGAGGCCACTGTAACTCCTACAGAGCTTGGTGTCCAATACAGAAAGTGAGCTGCACAGAATCTGTCTTTTAAGGGGAGGTTAAGGGTCAGGATTGCAGTGGATTTTGGGAGAGCAACATGGCACTGTGATCTGGTAGATCAGCAGCTTTATTATTAGTATTAGTGATAGTACTAGTAGTATTCTTTATTTAACATTATGTCTGCACTCAAGGCAGCTTACAAAAACTGATATATATACACATATGTTTGAAGGGTGGGCAAAAAAATATAAAGTTAGCAGAGAATATAGACTGAAGATTTATGTAGAGAAGAAGATGCTTAGTGATACAATTAGACCAAACACTAAATAATAAATTAGTAATATTAAGGAAACAATATTTAATCAGTGGTTGTTATGGTCAGAACAAACTGCTGACATCCAGGAGAGGTGCGGAGCTGTAAAGTTTAAGCTGTCCTAAGCAGTTTTTGGAAATGTTACATTAATTATTCCTCACAAACTAAAGCAACTAAATATGTTATATACACAATTATTATATTAAATGTAACTCACTACAAACAGTACATTATTTTTGCATTACTTTTTATAGGACAAACTTCACATTTCACTAGCCAGCATTTGTTATTAAATCCTAAGCCCAGAGCCGGCTCATGCCAATAGTTTTGGCGCATGCAAGGAAAAGAAAATGCACCTTTATATGCTGAAAGAAGGAAAGATAGATTTGTGTTTTTTACATTGCCAATGGATGAGTCACCCATAGTATGTGCTTCCATCGTGCAAATAAGCAGCATCAATGCCAATAAAAACGGCAAGCCTCCAGAGTTATATGTAAGAATTCCAACTATTGCAACCACTCGACCTGAAAGAACAACGAAAAAATACAATAACCCATGGGCACCTGGCCCTGGCGAGCACTGCAGCAGCCTGCAACAATATGAAATAAATCAATCTTAATGGTTTTGTTTTTGAGATAACACCCAAAAGCAGAATGCATTATTAAGTTAAATTCTGCTCTGTACTTGTAATATTTTTTATTTTTATACAGTATTGAGGATTCTTGTGTTCTGTTCTATGTATTGTATTGTATTGACCCCCTTCTTTTTGACACCAACCTACCTGGAAAGGGGTCTCTCTTTGTACTGCCTTTCCCAGGGTTTCTTCCATATTTTTTCCCTGAAAGGTTTTTTTTTGGGAGTTTTTCGTTGTCTTCTTAGAGAGTCAAGGCTGGGGGGCTGTCAAGAGGCAGCGCCTGTTAAAGCCCATTGCGGCACTTCTTGTGTGATTTTGGGCTATGCAAAAATAAACTGTATTGTATTGTATTGTATTGTATTACAATTTCTGAACAATTTAACAGACAGACAAGCTGCATATAATTCAAATTTGTAGTTTGACAACATAAAGAACATAGGAAAGTAGTAGGTCCTTCCATTTCTTTTTGTGGAGTGGTAGAAGAGGCTTTGCAGACTGATACCAGTTTGCAGCCCAGTGTCTGGAAACCCCTGACTAGCGCATCTGTTAGTAGAGAGTCATGCTCTTTCTATCCCCCTTTAAAGTTGACCAATGGCTGCACATGATTATGAAACTGCCATTTTCATATAAAATACAGCCAAAAACATATATATACAAAATGTAGTATTAATTAATTCTTCTTCTTCTTCTTTCAGCTGCTCCTGTTAGGAGCTTATTAATTAATACTACATATGAATAAATGAATGCACCTTTTTGAATTACCACCCTCAGTGTTTGTGTGCCTTCACCTTTCGCATGTGCCACAACCTGATGTTTTATCCAATTCAGTACTCCCAGTCCCCCTGGCAGAAATGTCAGTGAAACCTTAAAATGTGTCACTTTTCACAATTACTGCATGCACATAAATCAATACTAGAGCATGCCTTTCCCTACATTTTATTATGCAGCTGTTATTTCTTATTAATAATGTGAATATTTCCACCTGTTAAAAGCAGTGTTTTAAGCTCTGCTGCATTTACCTGCGGTGCTGCTGACAAGCTGTGTCAATTCAAGCAAATGCAGCACAGATCAGAAGGTGTGGAAAGTTCTTTTTATTATTAAAAGAGAAAAGTAATGCAGTAATGCAAATCTGTTTTCTTTTTAAGTAATTTTGTTTCAACAAAATAAGTATTGCATTATGTTATTCATGAGCGGCACGATGGCGCAGTGGTAGCGCTGCTGCCTCGCAGTTAGGAGACCCGGGTTCTCCCTGTGTGGAGTTTGCATGTTTCTCCCCGTGTCTGCGTGGGTTTCCTCCGGGCGCTCCGGTTTCCTCCCACAGTCCAAAGACATGCAGGTTAGGTGGATTGGCGATTCTAAATTGGCCCTGGTGTGTGGGTGTGTTTGTGTGTGTCCTGCGGGTCCCCCGTGACCCTGTGTTCGGATTCAGCGGGTTGTAAAATGGATGGATGGATTATGTTATTCATTACTTTAAAAAGTAATCTGACTACATAACACGCCAACAATGGTCCTGAGATGTGCTGTGCAGATACAAATCTTAAAGATGTGCCTAAACATCTGTAGACTGGCATAAGTTCAGGTAGTCAGGGGCCGCTGAGCAGCAGCTCACATTTATATCTTGTATGAAGAAAGGTGATGTCATGATCAGACTTTATTTTATTAATACTTTAATTATAAATTTTGCTTAGCCTCAAAAAAAATTTAGACCTTGTTTAAAGATTTTAAATATCAAAGAATCTTGTGGTCACATTTATTTTTGTGCCTAATACTTCCTTAACAGTGTTTAACAGAAATAACAATCTCCTACAGAGCCATTTTGACCTTTTTATAGGCACTGCCATTTTGAGAGTTTTTTGTTGCTATGCTGTTGCTAGGCAAGGCCAACAGGATGTATGAAGCGCATAACGTATTCAGGTCAAGGAAATGAAGGTTGTTTCTTTGAAATTTTTCTAGTTAACGAATTCTCTACTTTTTGTCTATGATTTAAGATTAATGTTTTTGGCTCTGGCTACCTGTGTATTTATTGATTTTTGAATTTTTGCCCTCTTTACTTGACTATGATTTCTGTCACATTTATTAAGCCTTAGTTATTTGAATCTCAGCTTGTTAGTTGAGTTATGATTCATCTCCTGATTCCTTTTCTATCTAAATTCTGGTGCTGCCCCATGCAGTTATTAAAGATGGGAAATTTAGAAGAAGCATAATGAAGATATTTTGGAGGGACATAGTGACATACCAGTCATTATAGGTAATAAGGAGAAGGGCAAGGAAGGGACATGTAACAAAGGATGACACATTTGGACTAGACCTCCATATCATAACATATTACTTACTACACATGCAATCAGTGGAACTGCTAATCTTGTTGTAGCATAGGTAGATCTACACGTGATATAATGTTATGACGATTAACCCATACTACAATAAGAGGATTTTACTGATAATATGTTCATCTTTTGCAAAGAGAAGCAACCATACTGATAATTTCAAATCCCTGGCACAACTGCTGAATAGTCACTGCTTACAGTTGCTCCTTCTAGATCAGGGGTGGGCAAAGTCATTCCTGGAGGGCCACAGTGGCCGCGGGTTTTTGTTCCAACCCAGTTGCTTAATTAGAAAACAATCCTTGCCAATAATTACATTTCATGGCTTGTTAGTGCTTTAACTCTGCTATGTCAAGTCATTCTCATATCCTAGATTTTTTTTTCCATTCTAAGGATATCATCCAAATACTTTGAAGTGTAAAACGGATGGGTAATTCTCAATCCTTCACTTTTTTCTCTTCTCTTTCCTTCCAAGTATTTAATTAAACCAAATAGTGCACGATAAATACACACAGGTGTAAAGGGTAACAAGCAAAATGGATAACTGCTGGTTTCTTTTGTCATTTGCATCTTATTGCTAATAAGGAGCAATTAAAAACTGAGAATGCAGCTGTTTAAGACTTAAATAAGCAATAAGGGTTCAAAATAGTAATGAGGGAGATAACTAAAATGAAGCAGAAGTGTTTCTAGAGCAATAAGTGCTTTTTATTAAGCAGTTGGGTTGGAACAAAAACCTGCAGCCACTGCGGCCCTCCAGGAATGACTTTGCCCACCCCTGTTCTAGATGCAAATCAACCGCCTCATCCATAGATGTAAAAGATATAAAGAAGGCTGGAGATAACAGGTAAAATAATATTGCAGCAAATGCAAGTGAATGTAAAATAATGTTGAAAATGCTTTTATACAGTATTAATTTTATACAAAATGTTAAAAATCACCATATGTTAAGAACAGAGTAAATTTGTGTTATAACTTTCTGTAGAAGTCCTGTACATAGAAAAATAGAAAACTATACAATAATAAAAAAAGCCTTACAGTTTATGGAAGCAGTACAATGAAAGTGATAGGCATCTCCTATGACCGTAACTAATCCAGTGCAGGGGACACAATTCTATCCAAAGACACGGTAGCATAGCAGTGGATTGTTTACTAGGTGAAATGCACTCAATCACACAGTAAATAACCTCAGGAGGGCTCCTAGACTGACAGCCTCACAATGCCTAGAATTGCTCCTTTTCACCACTGCTGGGATTCCTCTCCCTCTCTATATTTCAAGCCGAGATTTCATTTTCAGGGTATGAACACAATGAGACAGTTATACTAAAATTTAAAGTAAGAAATGTTACTTTAGTATTTCAAAATAAAAACATACAAAGAGCATTTTAAAGAAAACAATTTGTATTATGTTTTGATAATCCTTACATAGTATTAGGGATGTATTTGGCAGTATTGTTCTGAACATTTTATTGCCAAATCCAATAGTCTTGTTTTGCGTGCAGTGTTTAAACTGTAAAATGGACACAGCACCCCTATAAAGTGATCTTTCATGAAGGAAATTTGGGATTGCAATCACAAACTTTTGCCATGAAAATCTTTTTTAAGTGATCTATTATTTTTTAGTCTACTTAAATTTTATCCACAAGTTTTTTGTTTCTTAGTCAAAATAATTTACTTCAGTTTCCTTTTGTAAACACATTCATTATAACTACTTTTACTGTGCATATAAGGCCCTTCCATGCCTTTTTAAGTTGAATAAACTGTTGACAAACATAGATAGTGGATTTCAGACTACAGCATTTTTTTAGTGTGAAAGTTCAATTTACATCATCGTTTTGTTCTTTTCCTCTTGAACTGGTGTAACCCTGCCCAGGCATTGACAGATCTGTTTGCAGAAAGCATCAGACCTAAGTGAGTTATGTCTAGGGTGGTGAAATGTAAAAAGATTTAAAAATATTTAGCATTTAACTACCTAGAAGAATACCATTTACATTGCTGAAAAATGTTTGGATTACATCATTCTGGGCTGTAAAATGCTAGATCAATCAATACGATACAGGATTACGGGATTATTCAGTACAATTAATCAATACAATACAATACAGGATGATAGACACACAGTGTCTATTTGGGACAAAGACATGTTTTTCCTTGATTTACCCCTGTGATCCATAGTTTAAAATTTCAAATCAAACAGTTCAGATGTGATTAAAGTGCACAATTCAGTCTTTAATTTAAGGGTATTTGCATATATTTCAGTCACACCGATACAGTGACCCATCTATGAATAAAATTTGTTACTGTTTTTTTTTTGTGTTATACTTACAATTTATGTTACTGAAGGTATTTATGCTAAAAGTGCTAAAACTCGATTGGTGCTGGATTTGCGTTTCAAAGCTCCAGATTCTAGCCAGTGATTCCTAATAACCCTTTTGCTTTGAAGATAGTGTACTGTAACAGCAGGCAGCCTGTCAGAAGTGATGTAGCAGAAGCAGCACACGTCACCAGCCACATGGAATTAAAACGATTAAACTGACCATGGGCATGCTCTGACAGCTACCATCAAAGTGAACTTATGAGAAAGTCCTGCTTAGTGACTAAAAAAGGCTGGACTGGAAAGGGTCTGAATTTGAAGAAGAGTTGGACAAGAGTAAGAAAGTGAGTGACCTGAAAAAGTGACCAGGAGCAGGAGAGGCAGGAACACCACTGAAGTAGAACTTGTTGCTCTAGTAAAGTGGTGTCTTCAAGTTTACACCTGAGAGGCTGTAGTGGCTGAAGGTTTTTATTTCAACTCAGTTGCTTTATTAGAAGCCAATGCTTTCTCCCAGAACCAGAGAATGTTGTTTTTGTCAGTCACATTGTTTTAGCTAGGATCAACTTGGATGAAGTTTTCTCTAGTTCAGTCCTCGGCTGCAGGAACCAACCAGCTTCAAAATTAGTGCATTATTTTACCACTAATTGCTCTCATTATTTAATAATCTGGGGCCTCATGTATAACGCCGTGCGTAGAACTCACACTATAACATGGCGTAAGCACAAAAGCGGGATTGTGCGTACGCACAGAAAAATCCAGATGCAGGAATCTGTGCGCACGCATACTTTCACGTTCTTCCACTACATAAATCCCGATCAGCGTGAAAAGTAACGCACGTGCCTTCTGTCCCGCCCCAACTCCTCCCAGAATTACGCATCTTTGAATATGCAAATCAATATAAATAGCCTTCTGTGAAAAGACAATGGGAAAAGCACAGGGGAAAATATAAGAATTTCAGCGAATACCAAGTGGAGGCAAAGGAAAAACGTACTATTTGTTGGTTTAAACAGTGGTATAATCAACAAAAGAAAGTTGATCAAGTGACAGAGTGTCGGAAAAACTCGAAAGATCAAATTCACAAAGTCGCACAGTGCCCGAAATAAAAAAGAAATCACATATCAAAGTTGCTGTGAAAAGGCGAGTCGTAGCCCACCGTCTGAGTGTCATATGAAAGCGTATTAGGGTACAAACAAAAAACATAGGCAAACAGTGGGAAAAAAGCACGAAATGTCAACTTTAATCTCGAAATTTCCACTTTAATCACGTAGTTTATTTTGCCATTAAAGTAGAACATCATAAACTTCATCTTAAAATCGTTTATTTTACTAGTTTCTCAAGTAGCATGTTAAATGCTTTGTTCTGTGTTTGATCTTCTATGTGCTCTATGTGTGTGAATCACTACGTGCTTCCGTTCTTTCTCTTTCTCCGACAGGACACAGAATGCATTACATTCGAGATATTACAGCTCTCTGAATAATTAAAATACTGAGATGTATACGTGATATCATTTTCATGATGATAGGAATGAAAGCATGTTATTAAACATGGGAACACGGTGGCGCAGTGATTGTTCATATCTCACGCAAGAGGCTTGCTGCACCATGTGCGACCTTCGATGAAATAATTTATTACAGAAGTACTGTCTCTTTCAAACGTACTAACCTCCAATTCCTGTCCATACTTTTCTTTCTCCAATCGCCACACAATCAGCTCTGTAATAGACGTTAAGCCATTTGTAAGCTTAGAACGCCGATTCTTCAAAACTTTTAAGGAACATTGAAATATCTTCGTAATACATGTTTAATTATTCTATTCGTCTATCCTTCCAGTGTCGCGTCAGCACCAGCAAGAATACAGCGCAAGGCAGGAGCTATCCTTGAACTAGCTATACGCTGCGGCACCGTGTCCTCATATGTTTAATTATTAACAATACAGATTATTTAAATGAAGTTAAAGTTTTATCTGTATACTATAAGCAACATATTTTGCTGCATTTCATCTTAAAAATGATATTGTCATCATACGCGCTTTATAAAGTAGCGCAGATTGTGCAATATTATAACTGTAGTGTAAGTTTACAGTGAGGTGATTGTACTTATAAGTAAACAGTTCTACAAGGAGCACTTGATGGACTGATTGAGTGCGTTTATAGTTCTTGGGATGAAACTGTTTCTGAAACGCGAGGTCCGTACAGGAAAGGCTTTGACGCTTTTTGCCGTGGTTGAGGTAGTGTGTACTTGAAACTGTATACCGATAATTCTCTTTCCGATCATCTGTTGCTGTGATTCACACTCAGATACAGTGATATAAATACTCCGAGTGGTGCAGTGAGAGTAATATGGAAAAAGATGATCCGCAGTGGCAACCCTTAACGGGAACAGTAAAAAGAAGAACAAGATGCAGTGAGCGTAACAACGCTAAAGCAGTTATGGTATTTGGAATACTATGGCTTTTCCCTGGCCCATTATATTGCTACAGGTTAATTACAATCAGATGCATTACACTAATAAACAATATGCAGTTAATTTCAGTGTATTTATAAAGCCGCATCAGGAATGTGGAGCTAAGAAAGAAAGGATGAGCACACAGGAACAGTAGTTTGACCATTCTGTGGACCATTATATTGTTACAGGTTAATTACAATCAGATGCATTAAATTTATGAACGATATGCAGTTAATTTCAGTGTATTTGATAAAGCCGCTGCCGTGGATGTGGATCTAAGAAAGAGTAACCACACAGGAACAGTAGCACTGCTTTGACGCTGGGTGCCGCCAGTCTGCAAAACCGAGCGGAGAAATTGCGTACGCCAAGGTATGAGTTACCGTGGAAATGTGCGTGGCTTTACGCCAAGTTTAGGTTTTATACATCGCGATTTGAGCGTGGAAAGGTTCGTACGCAACATTTCTGTGCGTACGCACCATTTATACATGAAGCCCCTGGTCTTTTCTTTATCATTATTCTGCATTCCAAAAACTACTGTGCATTTATTATACTGTATTTGCAGTATTTTAAAGGAGGTTTAGAAAGTTTGTATTTTTGAGAAAGTTTTACAAGCTTAAGCCTACTTTTGTCCTTTTCCTAATTAAAATTCACCTTTCTCTGTAAAGTTTTTCCATTAATTGTACTCTATTAATGACAATTAACAACATGCAGAAGAGATACCAGGGCAATCAACACTGAAAGGCTGCATTATCTTATAGTTTACATGCTCATTAGTAAATAATGGCCTAAATAGCCAGAATACAATGAAATGTGGAGTAAAAATTGTGGTAATGATGACATTTTTAATAACCTAAGATTTAAAAAACAAAATTATTCCAAGTAACATACTTAAATGCATGGTAGATTTCAATAAAAATATAACAAAAAAAAAGAAACTGAGAAATTCGGAGACCAATTAAAACCATAAGTTGGGATAAAAAAAATAGTTGGTCAGGATGAAAAACCCATAGCCACAGTGGACTCTCAGGTCTGAACTCGAGAACTTCTGAGTTACAAGGTGAACTGCTGGGTCCATTTTCATATGCAGCTGATAAAAAAAAGAAGCAAATAAAAAAGAGAATTAATCTGTTTAAGACTAAAAGAAACAATAAAGTGCTGAGAATCTTAACAAGCAGGTTAACAAAAATAACTAATCTCTCTATTATAAAAGAAAATCTTGAGATGAGACTATTGCCAAGAGATTTTTTCAAGTCCCGCCCTCCTCTCAACCATTTTCAACCACGCCCACAGTCCCCATACCTCTCATTCATGTGAATGCTTTAGTCAGACACAGTTCCTGCGCTCAAAGCTCTTATAAATTTTTACGTTTTCCTCACTTTAAGTTCCCAATAAAAGAAGACTTATTATGTTCAAATAGTATTGAAGAATTTCATCCCAAAGGGTTATCAACAGAAGAAAAGAGTACACGGGCAATCCTAGCACCGAGAAATGATGAAGTCAAACGAATTAACATGTAAATTGTCAATCGGTTACATGGTAATGACATGTAAAATTTTAACAGACGACAAGAAAGGTAATGTAGTACATCTTCCACAGATAACATTAGACACCAAAGGAGATCTTGATATGCCATTCATATTAAACTTTTACAGTTTCCGGTTAGAATAGCTTTTGCTATGACAATTAACAAATTACAGGGGCAAACATTTGAAGAAGTTGGTTTATTTATTAGAAAGAAAGAAACAATATTCACTCATGGGCAGTTATAAATTGCATTTGCACAATTTAAGTCCAAACACGAAATCAAAATTCAATGCGATATTAATGAAAAGTTAATTCAAAAACTTTTTTCAGGTTTGGTGTTGTTTAGTGTGCCTTATCTCCTTCAGTGCCCTTGTTGTCCAGCTTGCTGTTGTTCACATCAGTGTCAGTGTTGTGGGAAACTGATGAATTGGACTGCATGTTGCTTCTAAAGCTGCTAGGGGTGCCAATATCAGCCATTTTCTGCCTCCTTTAAGGTCACTGTCATTAAGCTCAATTGAAATATTTACGGCTTGTTCAAATCATCATTTTGGTTTATTTTATAAAATGCATAATTTTCAGCAAAACAGCACCTTTGGCTTCTATCCCTTTTTTCAGATTTTCAATTTGCTGCATCACTAGGCTCTTGGATTGAATGGCCATCCACGTACAATTTCATAAAGTGGCCTACTAGACCTGCTCTGATGGTACCCCGCCCATATTAACTAATCAGGACTCATATTTGTTTCATTTAAAAGCTTTTTGTTTTGGTCTGATTGAATAGGTTTAGAATCATGAGGATTGAAGTAGGACAGAAGTGTGTGCTGGATTGTGGATTGCTGCTGAAAATGTGAATTGTTCCTGTTTTTGAGCATTTTTTCACTCTCTGCGAAGGTCCCTTTTGTGAGCACCCAAGTCACCCTGATGGCAGATCCAGCCATGCTAGTAAGCAGCAATTCTTGAACTGAGAGAACTACATTGTAATTTTAACCTGTTCTTCATGGGCCAACTTTAATTTCATAGTGCAGGTGTCGGGCAGCAGCCTGGTTGTTATAAATTAAAGGACTAACAAAGCAATTTAAAAATAACTTTACTCTGAAAGCAAGGTTATTTCAATTTGATGTTTTTAGCAGTTAATGTGATTCCATATCTGTGGTGTTTTTAGCTCTGAGCTATCAGAGAGCAGCCATTAGGATGTAGATGGAGCACAGGAGTTAATATGGCAGAAAGCCTGCGGTGAAGTTTGAGAAGCCCATGGGGGACCTCATCTCTGACATCAGCCACCTGCTCCAGAGTGTGCAGAAGGACTTGATTAGTTAAGAACTATACACAGGACAGTTTTCTGCCTGATTTTTTTTCCTTCACACCTCATTAGCCTTTCTGGCACAAAGCTTTTGGACTACTTATTGCTTAATTCTGAAAGAGCAAAGTAAAGTCTCTGAGATCTTTCAGCAAATATTCAAAGGAAGTATGACCCTGCAGGCTAAGCTAACACTGCTGTAAAGATTAACACTGCGTCACAGGCTTATGGCAACTGTGATGACCTAATTTATGCATTTCTCTTTCACAGCCTAAAGGTAGAATTTCAAAAGCCTGCAACTTGTCAGGCAGCTTTAAAGGGCTTTGTGTTGATAGATGATCTGGCAGCAACTTAGCTCTAGTTAAAACATTTATCTGTTAAGAGAAAGCAACAGTTGTTTTATGTAAGTAATACTGTCAAAACCTCTCCTTTGAGATGGGGCAGGGCGAACTGTCATTCAAAACGTGGCCAAGACCAAACAGGATATTTGTGAATTATAGGTACATTATGGATAAATTACATCCCAACTCAATTAAATCTTTAAAATGGCTTTTCCACTGTAGTTGGAATGATGAAAATGGATGTCTTTTCTTATTGTGCCTGAAAATGAAATTAACAGTTTGAAGAACCTGTGTAGATGAGAAGATTCTCACTTTTACATGCATACCTTACTATTGTGCCATACATCATATGAAAAATATATAAAGAGAGGATAAAGATGGTGACTATCCAGGTAAGACTTAGATATGGCATAGAATCCAGTGGGGGTTCTTGCATCTAGAGTATAGTATGAGGGGAATTTATTAGATAGCTTTCAGAGAACTTAGGAGAGAAGTGGAGATGTTCCAGAAGGTGTGAGCTCTACTTTGTGTTAATGACTTATGCCTACTTTATGTAACCTAAACCTAGGTGTTTGTGAGACGTCTTTACTACTTAAGAGTGTGATTCAGGTGACTGCATTGAGATATGCTACATGCAGCAATTTAGGAGCTGACAGGATTTTCTCATTTTAGATGTCCATCTGCATTTTCAAGTGTTGCAAAGATACAGGTCCATTCTTTTAATATGTTCAGTTCAGAAATGCAACAGCAGTCATGAACATTAGCTGCAAATTACAGAACTATTATGTGTCTATCATAGGATGGCTCAAATGAAATTGTTGGCCACATTTATGTTTTGAGGATTGTTATCATTTCCAATTAGACGTACAAGAGAATTAAGCATAAAGCAAAATGAAATTGGGCTGCACAGTGGTGCAGCACTGCTGGTTTACAGTATGGAGTCCTGTGTTCTCCCTGCATGGAATTTGTATGTCCTTCCTATGTCTGCATGGCTTTCCTCTGGGTGCTGCGGTTTCCTCCCACTATCCTAAGAAATGCATATTAGGTGAATTGGAAATGCTAAATTGTCCCTAGTGGCTGTTTGGTGTGTGGATGCATTTGTGCGTGTTTGCACTGCGATGGACTGGCACCCTGCCCAGGGATTGTTCCTGTATTGCTGCCCTATGGTGGAATAGGTTCCAGTACCTCCAGCGTGGCACTGGTTTGGATTAAGCAAGTTAGAAAATTACATGACTGGACAAAAAGAAATTCATTCCAAAGTTGATACAAAATACCAAATGCAGTTTCTAGCCATTACTTCTTTATGCTCTCAAAATGTTTTGTTAAACCTAACAGGAACGATATCCAGCATTCTTCTTATTTTCTGTATATTTTTCCTTCAGTTATTAAAGGCATAGTGTTATAAGCCTTTTTAATATACAGTAGTTCCTAGAACATTAGTTGAACATTTACATGGACTATCCTAGGGATTTAGTAACATTCTATTGTTCATATTTATTAGGAAAACTTGCCAATTTTCTGGTTGTTAGAGCACGTACATGACTGTTCAAGTTTAGAACAGAATCAAGAGAAAGGGAATCCTGGAATTTTCTTAACAGTTCTACTATCATAATGTTTGAGTGATTTCTTCATGCTATTATTATTATTATTATTATTATTATTATTATTATTATTATTATTATTATTATTTGGTGATTGCCTTTACCCAAAATAACCTACAAGATCAACATACAGTACAACTGACATGCAGAGAGCACAGTTGTGGTTAAGGTGTTTCCCAGTTCAATCTTTTCCTCTGACTAAATGTGTTATCCTCAATATGTAATTATATTTCTGCATGCTTTACATTTTAAACCTTACACAATATGTATAAGAAATTGTATTGTGCTCTGATGTTGTGTCTTAGCTTGAGTGAAGGTGTTTGCCAAACATCCCTAAAACCCATTTAATTAATTTCAGGGTTGTTTCTAGATGCAAGACAAAGAAAAGTCCTGAACAGGATGCCAGACCATCACAATGTCCACTTATACAAACAAAACAGAGTCAGATGGGGATACAGGAAAAGCCACACATACAAAGGGAGAATTGGCAAACGCCACACAGAGAGTGACCTGAGGACTGATTTGAAACAAAGCTGCCAAATCTGTGAGGTGATAGTGCTACACATCGTGCCATCCCATTTGGCAAATATGTTGTAATAGAACCAGTTGCATTGTTTGTGATCTAAGCACATAGCAGTTAAGCAACTTGCCCAGGTTCATGCCATGAGCCAGAGGCCGGGTTAAACCAGCACAACTGTGCCTTAAAATTTAATGTGGCAAACACTAGGCACCAATTCATAGATTTGTTACTCTGCACCGTACACATTCAGGATCTTCATAGTTTGGTCATACACTACAGAATTTTTCATTGTCTCTGAAAGTTACATAAAAACTTTGTTTTTAGCTCAGATGGAAACAAACACCCTTTCCAGACATTTTTCAAGAGGCTGCTTTTGTGAAATAAACAAGCAAACGTCATGTTTCATGTTTGTTTCCTGCCTCATTAAAGTTGGAGATTTATATGGTCATTGTTTGTGTTTCTCAATTTGTTCTTCTTCAAAGGCTTATTTACTTCCAAATGTAAAAATACAAAGACAGTCTGTAATGGGTCATTCACTTACATAACATAAACACATCTTACACAAGGCTGTCACGGTGATCTGTATGATAGGAACAGTTATGACTACATTTGTACCTAACCCAAAGCAATAGATTTCTCAGAAACTTTCCTAGGGAATTGCAAGGTTGAATTTTGCCGAATGTTGATTCTAAATTTTGTTTACACTTGTCCTAAAGCTGGTAATTTACCAGTATATTTCTGGGTTACCTAGCAAATGTCAAAGGAGTTGTTAGTACACAATACTTTGGTGCATTTCCATGGGTTTTACAGGAGAAGGACCAAAAAGCTGCATATGGCCTCAATACGTAGAGATATGTAAGCTGGGATATGCCTACTTCTGTGTTGTCAAGTGTCACAATAGGCTACAAAATATATACTTTGAATAATAAATAGCTGTTATTTGTGAGGTCTAATACCTTTAATTGAGACAAACATGTTTTGAGATTTTTTCCAGAATGGAAGACAGAAGTTTTGAAGTAAGGTAGTCATATTGAACTAATCATTTCACTGTACTCTACGTGTGGGATTAATGAGCATATAAACCTACACTGGATTGTACTGTAGTGAATAATAGCTGACTGTGAGCTCTGATGACTGGTTTTATTCAGCAGACAACACTAAACTTTAACTGGTGACTCTAAATTGGGCTATATCATACAGCATGCATTGGTGTGTTCTGCTCTAGACTGGCCTCCCCAAGTTCTTGCCTTTCATCCAGTGCTGCCAGGTTACGTTCAGAGTGACTTGAAATGTATGACTTGGATCTGACGTCCAATAGTGCACATAGAGAGGGAGAGGTTAGGAGCACGTGCTGATGCAGCGCATTGCCGCACCCACCACATGACAAACCAATTTAGGATCCCAGATTAGGACCCGAGTACAGCCATGTAATGGGTGACACCTCAGCACCACACTAGTTCAGATGAAGTGGAACAGTGTGAGGTTTTTTTTATGGTGGCTGGAGTGTCAATTCTGCCACCAACCCCCAGGTTTTTCCCTGCAGTTTAGAGGGCCTACATGCGGGGTTGAATGCAAATTAACGTCATACCCAGGACGGAGCAATTGCAGGTTAAGGGCCTTGCTCAAGGGCCCAACAGAGCTGAGTCA
Source organism: Erpetoichthys calabaricus (assembly GCF_900747795.2). Classification (NCBI taxonomy): domain Eukaryota; kingdom Metazoa; phylum Chordata; class Cladistia; order Polypteriformes; family Polypteridae; genus Erpetoichthys; species Erpetoichthys calabaricus. The sequence goes on along the minus strand of NC_041394.2, from coordinate 99,182,248 downwards.
CTTTTGGCATTTACGGGATTTGAACTGGCAACCTTTTGATTGCCAATGCAACACATAGCAGAGAGCATAATAGATTTGTACAGCTATATTCCACAGTCACAACTGAAATGTCAAAGATCAGAAAAGTGGCAAAAAGTTAATTAATTAATTAATTTAAATGAATTGATTTTCAAGATTTGCAAGAAATTTCGTTCATCTACAATGGAGTCTGACCTTTGTGTTTCTGTTAAAGTAGGCCTGGCAGTAAAAATGTCATTATTTGTTTTATGCCTGTTTTATAGTCTCACTTTGTATGACTTATTAAAATGATCTGTTACAGTTATGGTTCTCATTAGTTAAATAATCTGCTAGAATAGGTTTGTTTTGAGTGATCTAATTTATTGTCTGCAGTTCACTGCTCTCACAACAAACCTCACAAAGAAATACCCAGGTGACTTCTACTTTTATTCTTTGAATTGCAGAGCTCCATCTTTCAAATGAAAAAGAGCAAATGTCATTTCAACATCTTTCAGTGGTGGAGTTTTTTTTCTTTTTAACTACAATAGCTTTACCTTTGTTCCTATTGCTTTGCTGAATCTATAACTATATACTGTGCCTCAAGTGTTTCTCAAAATGCAGAGTTTGTTGAAATATATACTGTATACAAGTAGATTTGGATGAACAGATGGAAATCTGTTAGATGTTTTATCTTTCAACCATAAAATGGTAACTTCTGGACAATTATTCTGCCTTTTAAAACAGAGGATATTTAGCAGAGTTGTGCAGAGTTCCACATAAAATAAGCAACATAAGCATGACAAGGCAATATGAAAAATTAATGTACAAATAATAGATGATTGGCAAATTAGTAACTATTCCAGAAGACAAGGCATTAAAAGAAAAAAAGAGCGACTCAGCAAATGTAAAGCTCAGAGTGGATGTTGTGCTAGTGAGTCCATATATAGAATAATGTGCATAATACAAAAGTACACTACAAAAATGACATAGCATCACTACCAGAAGATCTAAAAGCTGTAGAGAGAAGAGTAACAAAGTGCATTCTGGGACTAAAGGACATGCTGTACTCTGACAGAGTTAGGGAATTAAACCTCTTTAATCTTGAGGAAAGAAGAATAAGCTGGGGCCTAATTCAGATCTTCCTAATTCACCAAGGCATCACTAAAATGGATCCATCTAAATTCTTTTCATCAAACAGTGAATCATGTACTTGAAGACACCAGTTGAAATTAAGGGGGTGTGTACAGACAGAAGCCTAGAATAATTTCTTTACACATATAGTGATGACATTTTGAAATAAACTATTGAGTCATACTACACATTTGAAGCAGAAACCATGACAACTTTTAAAGTTTCTGGATGAAATTTTGGAATGATTTTTAGATAGTAGCTGACCAAGCATGCCTGATAAACTGAATTATTGCCTCTTGTTTGTCAGACTTCTTGTGTTATGATATTAGCTGTGTCATACTGTGCTGAATTGTAGTGCTTGATACCTTTTATTACCATGCTTTCGTGTTCAGTCCTTTTGCCAACTGTAAGGAAGAGGTTGTTGCAGTAAAGTGTACATGTAGGTTGACTTTTCCTTCTCTTTAATATAATTAATTCTTGGAAAATGCCATCTTCAGTTGCTTTAACAGCTGGGATGAAATATCTTAAAACATTGAGAGCCTTTATCACACTTTCCATAAAGTTAACAGTATGCTTGTGCTTACAAAGGTGGATTTCACATCACTGTCTTATTATCTGAACACGCATCACCCAAACTTACACGATTGATGGTGGAAGATACAAAATGAAAATGCTTAGCAGATATTGTCTCTAGTAGAGGACAGCATATGGTTTATTCACAGGCTAGTGGAGGAGAAAGCCCCAGGGCCTGTCTTTGTGAGGCTTGACATTGGAAGATTGATTTTAGATAAGGGAAAGAGCAAACAGTCAGTACATAAGGGAATTCTGCCAAAGGACTTACTTTATCTACAAACTTGCAACACCCTTGTTTGGAAAAAAGGAAATTGAAGCTCTCAAAAGCAGAATGAGTCTGATTGAATGTAAAAATGTTTTTCCTATGTGTTTTAATGCATCTTCTGATGTGTTAATAATGGGTATTTAATTTCAGCAGTGCAAAGAGTCTGACATACTGGTAACACAATCACTTGAATTAATGTAATTACTTCTTTTTTTAGGTCAATAGATTTAGAATGTACTACTTAGTGTTTTTTTATTATTTATGCTTGTCCCAGGAATTACATTGTGCAGTTTACATTTTACATTTGCTAATCATTGCAATAAGGCTACACAAGTGTGCACGATAAATTATCTGACTTAACCACTCATGTAAAGTAAAACAGTATTCAGGTGAAGACAAGAAAAGTATGAGCTGCCATCGTCAACTGATGAACGTCAACTGAAGACTTTTGTTTTAATCTGAAAGGTTAACTGTGCAAATGATTGAGAACATTACAGAGTAAAATGAAAAGTGGATATTGGACCCCTAAGGTCAATTTTATATCTGACCGTCATGGTTCTTGCTTATTTTTTGTCCTTGCCTTGCCGCTTACCAACACGCAGTGTTTGCTATTGCCAATCGATAACCATTGAAGCTCTCTTATAGCTCCTGCTAGTTTGTGGTACACTTGCAATCCATCACTAACCAAGAAAAACATTAAAGATATTGATTGTACTCTGGGGCAGAATGGTGGCTCAGCAATTAGCACTACTGTTAATCACTGTTCTGAGCTTAGTTGCTCACTCATTCACTCTCCATGTGGTAATGTCAGTTTTTGACTAGATCTTTGATCTTCTGAAAAAGACATGCATGTTAGGATAATTATTGTCTGTCGGTTGTAAAGGTATAGTGTAAGTGGGCCCTGAGCTACACTGGTTTCCCATTTAATCCTGGGGTGGCTTCATGGTTATACTTATTGCTGCCAGGATACTGTCCGGTTCCCCCATAACCTCTGATGATAAAAAAGTTTTAGTGAATTAACAGATAGTTGGTTTTAGTCAACCATCACTCATTCTTGAAGTAATTCTGTGTCTTGTTCTTGCATATCTTTTGTTTATCATACTACCCATGCTTTTCTATGTATTTTTGACTAAGTACTCTATTTAATGTCTTTTGTGTTATTGGTTTTGCTCATTTCCCAAATCATTGCTTATAGTTTTCAACAGTTACAGTACCTGTTTGAGATATGTGCTCCTACTTTAAGACTGCTTGGTTCATCACCTTTGCTGAAAGGTACCAATGGCTTAGTCAGTGATTTCAGGTGGGTGACTGTCATTGGTTGAAAACTAAACCTGGTCATGAACAGCATACCATTTATTCCACAGCCTGAATGAAACAATAAACTCTGCAATACTTACTGGCAAAGAACTTGTGAAGCCTTCAGTCATAAATGAGCCCATTTACATTTAAACTAAAAATGCAGGATATGCTTAAAATATCTATGTTTTTGTTTAAAACACACATCCCAACCGCTCTTTACTGCCATTTGCTCAGCTCTGTGGAGATGTGACATTCCACTCTCTAGTTCCAGTTGTTTCCTATATGAGCCCCACATTTCTCAAATGTATATTGGCTAAAGCTTGCATTTGTTTTTAGTCTTAAAAATATAAAACATCTCACTCAGGATTCCACTCACCCTGCTTGTTTTGAGACTGTGGATATTTTCTTTTTGCCTGGTACATTGCTGTTTTTTGAGATTTTTTTCATATCTGTTGTGATTCTGCATAGTTCCTGGAATGAGGAAGAAGTCTTGTAAGGGGGAAGTCAAGAAAAATGAAGCTCTCAAATCTGCCCATTTTTAGGATCGTCTGAAGTTTTGCCATAACCCAACAGATCCCCCTGGATTTCACCTCGTTTTCCAAGTTTCAGATATAAAAACCCAGTTCTAATTGCTCTTTCAAACTCTTTTGTTAACGAAATTTTGGTTAACAAATTCTTTACTTTTGTTTTTTGACCTTGATTTTTATCTTTGTTTTGGTTTTGATGTTAATACTTTTTGATCCCTTGGAATTGACTTTTGGCTGTTGTGTGTACTCTTGTCTCATTCCCAAACCCAGTATGCAAAAAATACAATAAAAAAACATAATGTGACGTAATCCAAAAATATAAACAATATAATCAAGAAGACATGTTAATCATAAAACATTAAAAGGCAAAAAAAACGCACAAGTTCACACACAAAATCTAAAGGCCAAAAATAATAATGGCATGGAACGTAAATGTCACAAAATACACAGCAATGGATTTCAATATGCCGTAAATACAAGAGGACAAAATTAAGGCAAAACTAACTTTAATTATGAAACAAGGTGCCAACAACTGGAAGAAGCATGCTCAGTGTCCCAACTACCAGCATGTATCTTGCATGGCCCTTAAACAGGAGCTCGAGTAGGAGCCCCATTAGCTGAACACATGCAGTACTAGGAGGCCTCGTCCCCTCTGGACTTAATATAGGAAAGAAAAGGCAAAAAGTGAAACAATTATAAAACCAGTAAAAGAAATTTTAAAGAAACAGAGTACTTAATGAAAAATTATAGAAGAAAGGAATTTATGAAAACAATTTCATCAACAAAAATAGAGAACTATTTACAAGCAACATCAAAGTAAACATGTAATAATAAACAAATCTAAAGTCAACCAAGAAATGTCTGATACACAATGACAACGTGGACTGGCCAAGCTCAAAGTAGAAACCAACAGTTAATAAATGTTTCCCAAGCAACCAAAAAATCTTACTTTCAAAACAAAGTTTAGACATCAGTGGAGTATAGAGCTCAGTCTTAAATAAGACCGCTAGGATGTTGCTCGCACCTCACACATGAGCAAAGCTATGGCCTCAGTAAAGCACAGCTACAAAACTCTAATATCGCAGAATAATGATGTTATTATTACATGGTGTTTAAAATGCAAAAAATTTAAACACAAAACAAAAATAACATTGTAAATAGTAAAGTTAATAATTTCCTTTATAGACTGTAACATTGTCTTATAACATGTTATATGTCCAGTATTAGCAGTATTTCATTCAACCCACAGATCATTTTGCAATGTCAGGCCTATCAAATTTAGCCAATACATGACTGTTCTTTCACAGATCCAGCATTCTGGTTTTTGTTTGTGTGGAGTTTGCATGGCCTCCCTGTGTGTCTTAAAGGTTTCCTCTGGGTACTTGGTTTTTCCCCTGCATCCCCTCAGATGTTTAGGTTAGGGTAATTAGGAAGTCTGAATTCACCCAAGTATGGGTGTAAATGTGTGTGAGCAGACACTGCATTTCACTGGAGCACAGTCCAGGGACTTTTCCTGCCTTACGTTCAGTGCTTCTTGGGTAGAATCCAACCCCTGTGACCCAAATTTGGACAAAGTTTGAATGAAGAGCTACAAAAGGAGAGCTTGGATTGTAGTAAGCAAGATAAACTTACTCTTATTTAAGAACCAGACATGCTGACTCTTTTTTGCTTCTCTATTGTTTTTAATTTTTTTTTTTGTTGTTGCTGTTTTTATACCATAATGCCATGAGCCTTCATTCATTGCCTAACCTACTTCATGCAGTCTCAGAGTTGACTGGGCTCCATTGAAGGGTCCACTCGTGCACACAAATATATTTACTCATACAGAGCCAAATTTGAATCCACTGTGAACCCAATCTGCATGTGTTTATAATGAGGGAGGAATCCAGACTTAGTTATGTCTGAAAATTGGCATACAAAATAAAACATCTTTCAGACTGTTAATGTTGTTTTATTTCCAGTTGTTATATTTTACAGTATACTCTTTAATTTGATAACATTGATAATTTATTCTGGAATGCTCAATGTAATTTTGTGCTATACTGTCTGTAATTCAACCATACAGTTAGATGCTCTTGTAAAAATAGCTATACTGCAGAATTAAAGCCAAACCTTTATGTGCAAAACGCACAACTTATTGGCAAGCAATATGTTGATAGAAAGTTAGCAAAGCTGATAATAGTTGATCTGTATTCCACTTCTTCCACCATAAATCATTAAGTGGCTACCTGGTTTATTATTTTATCTGTTTCAAAAATTCAAAAATCTTTTTAAAGGATTAATTACTACAGAAAATGCCGGTTCTTTTCAGACCCTACTCATTACCTTGTATTAGTAAAAATCATTATGTCCATTAAAAGAATATTTTTATTATTACTGAAGTAAAACCCTTCATATTCTCATCAATGAAATGTATTTTAGGAAGATAACCCTACTGGACAAATTAAATTTGAACTACTTTTCGGGTGTGTTCTATATTCAGTGGCCTTGTATGTATATGTTTTATTAATCAAAATTGTGTGCCTTCATATTAGGGCAGGTTGCTATTTTCTTCAAGGTAAAATGTCATTTTGTTGTATATGTACAGAAAACATTATGAACACAGTATTGAATTCAAATGAATGAAACTAAGTTTTAAATAAGAACATTTTAGCATAGCTGAATGCTTTTCTCTTAAATGTTGTGTTCCCTCCTCAGTCTTGCTTCTTCTTGTTTGATTTGTTTTCTTCAAGTACTCTTCCTTCATTTAAATTACCTTCCCACTTGTGCCTATTTGTGAGCTTGAGGCACAGGTCTGTAGAAAGTAATGATTTATTGGTTGCTGAGATGCAAGTTAATAGGAAGAGCAGTGAGTGTTACTTGATTCAGCAAGTACTATGAAAAAAGTTTACGAGAACAGATTCTTCTTTAGTTAAAAATACCACATGTTGGGAGGAAGAAAGATTTGCCTATTTAAAAGTAGGAGAACTCATAAATTGACATAGCAGATGCTTATAGCATAATAGAGATGTTTTGTTTTTGTTGTTGATTTCTTGCTTTCTATTTATTTACTTTAAATTGCCATCAAAGTGATAACAGAAGTAATAATTCACATCAGTTTCGAGATCGCTCAGTTACTGATCTCCTACAGACTTACACTCCCTCTCATTTCCTCAGCTCCTCATCTGCTGCTCTACTTTCTGTACCACACATCAAACTCTGTTCTATGGGAGTTACAGCATTCTCTGATAGTGCCACTCAACTGTGGAACTCACTTTCCTCTCATATCTGTTAACTAGATTCAATAACACAATTTAAAAGTGGCCTCAAAACTTATCTTTTCAAACTGCCATACCAATTATGTGTTTACCACTCATATAGCCAGTTATCTTTGACGTTTGTTACTACCTCTGTACCCTTATTGCTATTTGATTTTATGCTTTACAATATTTTAAAAGGTTTGGTGGATTTTATATAAAAGAATACGAGAGGAGATCTTTAACAATATGTCAAAGGATCAGTTCTTTTATATATGTTGTACTTTCACAAGGTGGTGTGGTGGCTCTGAAGCTAGGGATCTGTGCCAGTAATTGGAAGGTTGCCAGTTCAAATCCCATAAATGCCAGAAGTGATTCCACTCCATGGGCCCTTGAGCAAGGCCTTTAACCTGCAATCGCTTCATCCTGGGTATGACATTAATCTGCATCCAGCCCTGCAATCAAGTCCTCCAACTTGCAGTGAAAACTTGGGTGTTGGTGGCAGGATTGGCACTCCAGCCACCATAAAAAAAACTCACAATTTTCCAGTGTGGTACTAAGGTGTCACCCACCTCAAATGGGTCCCATTCCAGGTGGTTTGTTGTGTCGTGTGTGCACACTCCCAAACTCTCTCTGACACAGGAACATAAAAATTTAAATAATACATAATAATCTGTCGTTCACACTTTATGAGGGGCACCCAATTCATAGTAACTTGAAGCTAAAAAAAAATGATTATTATAAAGGCTTCACCCACCAGTAGTATGTATATCGTGTGATGTGGTCAAGTGTAAGTAGAAACAGAGCCGTGACAAGCAAAGAATAGCCAGCCGGGTCGTCCCTTTTAATTTCTGACTCTTGTTCTTTAAACTTGAAACGAGTGCCTTCTGGTAACAAATGGCATAAGCCAATAGGGCAAAACAAAAAAAGAAAATTAGGGCTCTGGTTAGGCTTTTCAACAAATAGCAGGTCTCCCGTGCAGCTCTGATGACGTCAGGTATCGGTCACAAAAGACGGCTCAGTGGAGGCAGTCTGGTTTTTTATAACGGGAGGACCGGGACGGACAGAGCTAATTTCCCTCACTGGGTGGCTTCTCAGAGCCTCTCGCCATGGTGGGTTGCCAACCTACTTTCAGTGAGCCATCAAAGAGATCCTCCAACAAGTCATTAAATCAAATCAGCTTACAGACCTTCAGTACAGAAGCACAGTAACTTGTTTGCATGTCTTAATAAACACATACATTTCAAACTTGTTTTTGTATGTGCTACTGAAAAAAAAAACATTTAATTCTCCAGCGGATATTATTTGCATGAACATGGTGAATGAACTGTTTATGGAGGCAAGTTTCACAGAAGTTCAAAGAAAAACAAGACCTCACTTGATTTATTTGACAGGTTTGAGGTTCTAAATTGTGAAAATGAACAAATAATTCCTAAACTGCATTACTAAAATCAATTTTTTAAATGGTGCTTTGGGGCACAGATTTTAAGGGTTGCTTTTGATTTTGTTTCAAAGAATTACACTACTGTATATAACTTTTCTATTTTCAGATTTTTCTATTCACCAGCTTGGTTTAATTTAATATGCTGCTCTCTTCTTTTCTATTAAAATATAATCCAAATGTTCTGGATTTAATTGACAGAAGTCATTTACATTAGACAGGCCATTGATATTTTGCCAGTTTGATGAAGGAGGTGCAATATATATCTGCACAAAACATATGCTGCGATTTTATAAATAAAATTGATATCTAATACTATTGCCAATGTTTTAATTATAAGGAGCTTAAAGTGGGTGTCTCAGAGAACCCCACCAGCAATAAAGATAAAAAGAATGTCTGTCAGGTAGAAGAAAATATTACTGCCTTTCCTTATTTTACAAAAATGTTTCTTTCTTTTTTATGACTTACATATGCAGTTTTTCAGCTTACCATAATATTTATGTCAATGTATAGTTCTGTTAAATTAAAAACATATATTCATAAAAAGTGAATACATTAGTTTTTATTTTAATTAGTAAATCATTGGAGTATGTGAATTTCCCCTTGGGATTAATAAAATATCTATCTATCTATCTATCTATCTATCTATCTATCTATCTATCTATCTATCTATCTATCTATCTATCTATCTATCTGTCATTGAGTATTAACACAAATATTCTGACAAGCTAAAAATTGTACCTCTTTCTGAAGCAGAAATAAGTTAATCACAAGGAATGCTTGTGAAACAATTACAGCAATTTGATTAAATATGATTGTACAGTCTTTGCAAATTGTGCATCAAAATGATTTATGTAAAAATAGTGTTGTTCTGGGATTTTGGTGCACAGTTTCACAATTGTTTACTAGCCCATAATGGGGTACAATGTCATTTAGATGAAGATAGTGAAGGTGGATTCACAGCAGAACACTTTGTGCATGATGACACTGTTAATGTGAGTGTACAAATAAATAAAATGTTATTTTATAAAAAGAAAATGTACATTCCTTCAAAGAGGATATGATAATGAAAGCATTATAGTGAAGCAGGCACAGATTCTGATAGTGTTCTCTGAGTGCAGTCTGCCTAATGTCAACTGCTAAAAGCCATTCCTCATCTCAATCATATTTTGTATCTCTTGCCTGATTTATAAAATAACTTGCCTAATTTATAATATTAGATGTGTTCCATCATCCAATTAGTTTGCACTATCATTGACGTCCTTTGCTCCATGATATTTGAACATTGGTTTATTTGTCACTAAAGAATTTGCCTGCCACCAGAATGTTCAAGATAAATGATTATTTTTAAAATAAAATAGTTTCAAAGATTCAGGAAATTGCCATTAAAATGAATGTCATGCTGAGACCAAGTTAATGTAAAGTACCATGCTGTATGTAAATATACAGTATTACCAAATGATGAGTCTTTAGATTCACCATCTTCATACAGATAGTTTACAATGCCTGATCCCACTTCCAAGTGAGAATAGTTACATTTCTAATAGAAGACAGATGATTCACATGGTTATTAATTTTGTAAAGTAATTACGAAATATTATGCAATCTTTGTGTGAGGAAATGCAAAATAATATCAGCAAATGCTAGATTTTCCTGCATGCGCTGTCATTTTCAGTATACTTTTAAATAAACTTAACATTTCAAATATTCCAAATTTGTTTAATTCGGAATATGTTAATTTAAAACACACTGTATTCATGTAATATGAGATGGAAAGACTACAAGTTAGGGTGATACATTGGAGATTATGGCCAGAAAAGAACAACAAAGCTTCTCTGTGATCTGGCACTGAATCATCACTGGAGTAACTGCCCTTGGGCACTGCAGCCAAAGACCACACTTATTGGGGCAACTCATTGATAGCAATAGTAAAGATGTACTACAATAACAGATGCTTTAATGAGTATGTTTACAACAAAGGTAAGTGGAAAGATGCGTATGTTTTATGTGCATTTTTTAATTTAGAAATTAAAAAAGTTTTTAATTTTTGAAATCATGATGTAAAAGGACAGGAACATATGCAATGGCAAATCATCACAATCCTGTCAACTTCTCTCTTTGCCAGGTAATATCTAAGAAAGCATTTAATGGAGCTGATCCTGCTTACTTTATTGGCTTCTAATGACATTGCGCCATCCAGAAATGCATTAGCTGGAATTATTTTTTTGTCTAGATGATAAACCTCAGCAATAGCTCATTAAAAGTGCTCTTTCTTCAACCAGATTGCATTTTTAGGAAGCGTTTCAGCTATTCCCTTAAAATAACATACCGTGGACAGTACAGACACAGAAAGAAATTAATTAAAAATAATGGTAATATTCTCAGTGTATCTGAATTGAATTAACTGGGTTTAAGAATTCTATGTTTTAAAGTTAATGTAAATTAAAGAAGGCTGCTGTTGGGTTCACAGTTAAATTAGAACAGAGAACAGTATAAATATTCAAAACCATGGAGAGGGTACCCACCTGTCATGAACATTTGCCTGAGTCTTGGATCCAGTTTTGGTTATTTATTTACAGTACATCCAGAAAGTATTCACAGCACATCACTTTTTCCACATTTTGTTATGTTACAGCCTTATCCCAAAATGGATTAAATTAATTTTTTTCCTCAGAATTCTACACACAACACCCCATAATGACAACGTGAAAAAAGTTTACTTGAGGTTTTTGCCAATTTATTAAAAATAAAAAAACTGAAAAATCACATGTACATAAGTATTCACAGCCTTTGCTCAATACTTTATCGATGCACCTTTGGCAGCAATTACAGTCTCAAGTCTTTTTGAATATGATGCCACAAGCTTGGCACACCTATCCTTGGCCAGTTTCGCCCATTCCTCTTTGCAGCACTTCTCAAGCTCCATCAGGTTGGATGGGAAGCGTCGATGCACAGCCATTTTAAGATCTCTCCAGAGATGTTCAGTCGGATTCAAGTCTGGGCTCTGGCTGGGCCACTCAAGGACATTCACAGAGTTGTCCTGAAGCCACTCCTTTGATATCTTGGCTGTGTGCTTAGGGTCGTTGTCCTGCTGAAAGATGAACTGTCGCCCCAGTCTGAGGTCAAGAGCACTCTGGAGCAGGTTTTCATCCAGGATGTCTCTGTACATTGCTACAGTCATCTTTCCCTTTATCCTGACTAGTCTCCCAGTCCCTGCCGCTGAAAAACATCCCCACAGCATGATGCTGCCACCACCATGCTTCACTGTAGGGATGGAATTGGCCTGGTGATGAGCGGTGCCTGGTTTCCTCCAAACGTTATGCCTGGCATTCACACCAAAGAGTTCAATCTTTGTCTCATCAGACCAGAGAATTTTCTTTTTCATGGTCTGACAGTCCTTCAGGTGCCTTTTGGCAAACTCCAGGCGGGCTGCCATGTGCCTTTTACTAAGGAGTGGCTTCCGTCTGGGCACTCTACCATACAGGCCTGATTGGTGGATTGCTCCAGAGATGGTTGTCCTTTGAGAAGGTTCTTCTCTCTCCACAGAGGACCTCTGGAGCTCTGACAGAGTGACCATCGGGTTCTTGGTCACCTCCCTGACTAAGGCCCTTCTTCCCCGATCGCTCAGTTTAGATGGCCAGCCAGCACTAGGAAGAGTCCTAGTGGTTTCGAACTTCTTCCACTTACGGATGATGGAGGCCACTGTGCTCATTGGGACCTTCAAAGCAGCAGAAATTTTTCTGTAACCTTCCCCATATTTGTGCCTCGAGACAATCCTGTCTCGGAGGTCTACAGACAATTCCTTTGCCTTCATGCTTGGTTTGTGCTCTGACATGAACTGTCAACTGTGGGACCTTATATAGACAGGTGTGTGCCTTTCCAAATCATGTCCAATCAACTGAATTTACCACAGCTGGACTCCAATGAAGCTGCAGAAACATCTCAAGGATGATCAGGGGAAACAGGATGCACCTGAGCTCAATTTTGAGCTTCATGGCAAAGGCTGTGAATACTTATGTACATGTGCTTTCTCAATTTTTTTATTTTTAATAAATTTGCAAAAATCTCAAGTAAACTTTTTTTACATTGTCATTATGGGTTGTTGTGTGTAGAATTCTGAGGAAAAAAAATGAATTTAATCCATTTTGGAATAAGGCTGTAACATAACAAAATGTGGAAAAAGTGATGCGCTGTGAATACTTTCCGGATGCACTGTATCTGTTTACATTATGTATGTAAGAATGGTTTTAAATAATATTATTTCTTTGAATTAATTGCTTTTCATTACACCATTTTGTTTTAATGTGTGAGACCATTTTGCAGCGTTTAGGTATGGACAATGTCATATTGCTTATACTAACACCTTTTGCTGGTCTTGTGGATGTGGCATGTGACATCACTGGACACACATTAAGTAAAATGGCAGTGCATACAACAAGGTTTGGATTAAGTTCCTAAAAAAAAAGCTCAAAGGCACTTCCGAGAAGATTTTAATTTTAGGACTTTTTTTGTTACTTTATTTATTATCATTTTAGTATTTAAAATCTATGACATTTGGTATACTTTGTCTTTTACTGATATTCTGACCATTTGCTTAACTCTGACCATGTCTCTACTTATCCCATCTCTTAATCTCATGTTCAGGCCTTTTTTTACAATTTGCTTTCCATAGCCCAAATGAAATCCTTAGCAGCTCCAGCCCATGGTATGGGAGCTAATATGAATACTTCTTTCAGACACACAATATCATCAGTATGTGCAGCACAATGAAACATTGCTGATATTATTAAGAAATGTTTCATGTTTAGTTACTGGCTGATTCACTGTAAAAATAACATGGAAATTTAGCTGAGTCAAGCTCAGTTCTGGCTGCTCAGATATACTGTAGTCAAGTTTGATCACTCTCTGTGTTATTTTGCAGGATATACTTCTAAAACAGTAGCTGAAGAACAACTCATCTGATGACATGAATAATATCAAAACAAATGGAGTAAAATAGCAAGTTGTGTGGGATTGATCACTAAAGTGACTAATCTTCATTCTTGTTCATTGTTCTGTAAAAAAGATGTAACACTAAGAGACAGATTTAGCCACACTAGACTACAAAGGCATCCAAACGACAATTCAAAATACACCAAATAAATAAAACAGGAAATAAACTTGTTTAACAGTGTTATTTTTAAAATCAGAAGGACACATTTCATTTAATGCTGACCCACTCACTGTATGTTGAAACACAGAACAATATTCTACACTGAAAGAGATGTAACTGCATCATAAGGTTAAATTTACAGTTAACCCTTCTAACTTTTATTAAAATGCCCCTACTATTAAATGTGTATATTTAATCATTAAGCAGTCCTTATGGTGTATATACTGGTACTGTAATGGTGCCAATGGGTTGCATCAGCCTGAGGATGACTTGATTATTGTGTCGGCAGCGGTTTCAGTGCCAGCTGCAGAGGAGCCTATAAAAAGGGAGTCCCTGCCCCAATTGCATGATTTCCTGGCTAAATGAGCTGTCCTGCTAAGGATATTGGGTCAGATCTGATAATCACAACCACACAGTGCTACAGTATATACATATGTCATTGACCTGAAGATCCTTTTTATAGCCGTAGGAATGAAAGCAGTCTGATCTACATCTTTGTCTTGCTTGAGTAAAGCTGTGAGTTAAAGAAAAATGGGAAAATAATCTTCTCTGGACAAGATGGTTAAATTCATGGACTTCCTAGTCAGTTAAGTCTGGTTTTCAGTGGTATTGGTTGTGCCAAATGGTTTCCCCCACAATACTTACCACAACAAATTATAAACAAAGATATTAGAGTTTTAAGCTATAGTTTACTTGGTGTATAATTTAAGGTGTTTTGATTGCTTTTCATTTTCTATACTTGGACATAAAAAAATAATCTGCAGGTTGGACTTTTATTGGAGCTTTCAATATTTAGATTTATAAATGGCTGCAATAAAATGACTTAAAGTAACCTCTTTAGCTGTGTTATCACTTTTAAAATTATGTTTTTAAGGCTGAGTTTCAATCTCATTTTTGAGTGTATTTGTAAACAAAGGGAGGGTGGGCAACATTTTTTAGAATTGCCAACTGACAATCATTAATTGTATTGGTTTAAAGTTTAAGCTGGAGCCGTATTAAGTAAGAAATTTGTCCCTCTGCCTATTTATGTTAAAAAAACAAAAGGATTCCTACTGCAGTGATTGAGTCTATGCATCGGTTTCATACATTGTTACAGTTTCATTTGTCACCAATAGAAGACACATCAAATTTGGAAAAAAAACCACAGAAACTGTAATATTTTATGTATTATGTGTTATAAAATTTAGTAACATTTAACTCCTTTTATTTGTTTTATTTAGTTTGATGACTAGGGCAAATAGAGCAAAAGGGGCAAAACAGAGGTAGAAGCATACAGTATCTGAGTCATTTGTCAATTTTGCTTAAGTTAAAATGGTATAGAAACAATGAAACCATACGTTATTTCTTTATTTGTAAACTCTCTGCACGATGTAACTCCAAGATTTATTGGATGAGAGCTTTCTGTTAAAATGAATTATTATATGCAATTTCAAAGCAGTGGATTGCATTCTCTATACATTTTTAAGATTTAATGTACCCATATTCTGTCAAGCTCTTTTATTGCTATCTCACTATTCATTTTGATTATAAGTTTGTGTGGAAAGCACTGTAAACATGTTTGAATTCTTAAATCTGACACCTGATAGAGATGCATGTTGTCATTATAGTTGTTGTTACAGTGATAAAAAGTACAGCATTCATTCAGGACCGTCTTCTTCTGAACTCTTCAGTAGAAAAGTATTTTTCACTGTGTTTTTGCAAAGGCTTAAGTGTCTTATTCAGTAAGGTATTCTTCAGTTTGGCATTTCTGAGCTATAAATTCATTCATTCTCCTACAGTGCTTACCTTATATTATCTTAGGTTGACTGTTCCTCTATTTTTAAACATTAGGGTATCTGACTAACACTTTTTATTATTATTTTAGTCTTTCCTAATGTGAACAAGGAGGAGCAAGAGGTTTATGAGCACTTCATTGATGTAATGGAGCAGGATCTGCACCTTTGGACAATGTTCAAGTTTTATCTGGCTCTCTACATCCCAATTTGCATTGGCTCATACTAAAAAGTTATGAATACTGACTGGAATGAGAGGGTTTTGACAGAAAAGAACAGATTTGCTTTTTGGCAAGGCTACAGGGCTAAACTAAGGAGTTCTTCCTTAATGAAATGACTCGGTGAAAGTGTTTTGGTTATTTCATAATAATATGTCTTGATTACTGTCAATGAAGTAGCACTAAGGACCCCCTATTGGGGGTGGAGATTTTCAACAAGTTACAGATATTACATCTCTCATGAGGACTGCTAGTGACCAATGATCTGTATAAGGAGATTAATTCTTGAAGATCTGACTCCAACCGTCCCTACGAATTGAAGAAATGCAGATTTTGTGGAGGTCAGACCAGCGTTCCACATGTTGAGGGGGCTATTTGTTAGCCAGTACTGTCACACATATACACTTCTTTAGTTTGTCTCCAGTCATTTCAGCTATTATGACCAACACTCCATCTCACTCTTTTGCCTTTTATGTGATCTGTAAATTTCATGGCAACCATAGGTCAACTTTTCAAAAGGCCACACATTCTCAAAAGCGTCACAATTTGGTGATTGTTTGGCTGCCAGGCACTGCCCTGTGTAGCACACTAGTCACTGTTCACACTATTTTACTAGTACTTTGATTGTGTTATGTTATGACATATTATTCAAATTACAGATATGCCAGAAATTTCAACTTTCAAGCAGAATTGAGATGGCAGCAGCCTAGGCTACCAAAACAAATCAATTCTTTCACTAAACCTTTGCAACTTAAAATGCCTGTTGTGAAACTAATGCTTATTTTTGTTGAGGGAAGCATTATTCAGTTGTATTATTAGGTAGACTACCAAAAACCATTATGAAATGAAAAATATTTCCTTAGACATACTGTAGTACTTGCATAAATCAAAATAATCAGGACCCAACTTCAACATAAAGTAATCCATTTGAAAACAAGCTCTATAAATTGATTGTTGCTTTCACTACTTTGTCTTTTTCATGGCCCCCTGTGCCAACTGCTCTACCATAATAAAAACATTTTACTTTCTGCCTATTTGAAAAGGTTTGCTGTATGCTTACCAAAACATGACAAATGTAGTACTTTTGTTTCTCATTCTCATAGAAGTCATGAGTCCATGAGCAGAATACAGGTGCCAATGGGAAGTTGATACAAGTGGCAGAGGAATGACTCAGCTAATTCATCATGATGGTAGAGAAAGACAATAGCAGGAACAATGTACTTTGTTCTGCCAGCACATGAGAAAGGGTACTGCCAGGAAGTTACAGTATATAACATGTGCCTGTGCTTCATAACGCCAAAGGGCAACAGCATAAGGATCTTTGTAGAAACCTGGACATGATTATATTATGTTCTTGTAAGGAACTACATGCAAACATCCCAACATCTATTTTGGTGTCATGATTTACTATAGAAAATTAGTTTTTGCTGTTTGCTTAGACATCTTGCAGTTGTTGTGTTTATCATTATTTTTAAAACATCGTCTTACCATCATTTTGTTTATCATTTTCAATCGTGATTGCAACTGCTTTATGTATTTTTGGCTTGCTGTCCTATTGCTAGCAATGATGCTGCATAGCTACTCCGTGACAACTAAAAGTGCCTACAATAGACTCCAGGATTTTTGACTGTTTACTTTTACTTTGATTCTTCTGAGCCTTGGTATTTTGTTTCAAGATTTTTGGCTTTATTGTTACACTCATATTTCAATGATTTTCTACAGCCATCTTCTGGTCCTAGTGGCTTGCTGAAAGCTTGTCATTTTTTCATCATGGCAGAACAGGAGAGATGTCAGACAGCACCTTAGAAACATAAGTAAGGCCAGGAAGGATCACCTGAAGTGAGAGCTCTTCCTGGCTGGTAGAGGGGAATCTATATGGGACAGTGCTATCATTCTGACAGACTTGGTAGCTCCTAAAATGAGATGGGGATGTTAGAGGGAGCTCTTGCCTGCTGTAAGCGTTTTCCCTGACCCAAAAATGGAATCTCAGCACTCATCCAGAATTGACCCCAGGATGTCTTTTAAAGTTACCCCAAGTCCATAGACTAATCAATTGTAGAATATGAATGTAAAGAGAGTCCAAGAGAAGGACAGAGCAACAGGGTCAGTGGTCAGGTGGTAGCAACAAGTAGATGCACAAGGGAAAAAAGCAAGAATCAAAATAATTCTAGGTAATTGAAAAAATCCTTAAATTGGCAAAGGAAGAAAGAAGCAATTAAATAGCTGGAATCAACAGTGAGAAACATTTAAAAAACATTCTCAATTATAACAAGAGAAAGTCAAAATCAAAGTGAAATAGATTTTTTGTCAAAGATTTATTGTAGGATATTAATGGTGTAATTGATAATGTCATGCACTATTCAATTTAATCCATGAATCAGTAGCTTAACAGAATGTAAAAAGATTAAATTTATAATTTTTTCTAACAGTTGTCTGGATCAATAGTAATTTTTGTGTGGCGGATGATGATAGTATCCTTTTGAAAAATATATAGTTAAGTCACAGGTAAAAAAAATGGCAAAAGAGGCAGAACCAAACCTTAGATCAGGAACAAATTGGGAATATCTTAAATTAAAGCCCTCTCTTGAGATGATGTTGATCTACAAAAATACAAACAAGATAAAAATAAAACATTTTTAAAGTTGTTTTCTTTTCAGTATATATTTTTCTAATACATTGTTTTTTAACTATGATTTTTTCTTACCCAACAAGCCTTTTTTTGTTTTTTCTAAAGATTTTGCCACAAATTTGCTTAGTTCCTCCTGTACTAAAGAAAGATATGAGAGCACATTGCGCTTTCCTTAAGCTTAAATACATCACATTGTGGTGCATGTGTACATGCATATAGTAATGCTCACCGCATAGTAATACCTGATCACCTGATAAAGTCATCAATGCATGAATCCACGTACACCATAAAGTAAAGGTAAAATGACCAAACTGAAACACTAAAATAAATGTATATGAGCAAAAAAAAATAAAAAATATGTGAAAACGTTTAAAAAACACCACAAGATTATATAGCTACAGTTGTCAAGATGGCAGATGACTCCCACAGAATACATACAAAGCCTTTGGATGGGTGCTCACATGCCACTGTTGCAACCTTTGTGTGGTGTGCCTGAAGTACCAGTCCCAATAATAAGCCTAATCTGTGTTTGCATTCATTTTTTATTATCTGCATCCCTGAATTTTGATAGCATTTTTTCACTATATATTTGTAAAATGTAAAATGTCTAGCATAAAACTGGGAGGTTAGGTGTTAACACAGTTTCTGTAACATCTGTTCTGAACAAAGTACACGGTGCCAGCATAAAAACTTAGCATATTTCACAACTGCAGTTACAAACAGCAATTCACCAAAAGATTTAAAACTGGACCCTGCTGTAGATAGATACCCTGTCCAGGGCTCTTACCTGCCTTGCACCCATGGCTGCCAGGATGGGTTCTGCTCCTCCCCTGTGACACTAACTTGGATTAAGCAGCAAAGAGAATGTTACGACATGTTAATTACAAATGTGTGTAAACAACTATAATGCCTAAACTAGATGTAAAACCTTATGTTTTGTGACACTAATGGTGTTATACGTAGGTTGTTAGGTGCATTCCTGTGTTCTAATGTCTGTTAAAAAAATTACAAATGCTGCAAGAATAATCCATCCATCCATTTTCCAACCCACTGAATCCGAACACAGGGTCACGGGGGTCTGCTGGAGCCAATCCCAGCCAACACAGGGCACAAGGCAGGAACCAATCCCGGGCAGGGTGCCAACCCACCGCAGGACACACACAAACACACCCACACACCAAGCACACACTAGGGCCAATTTAGAATCGCCAGTCCACCTAACCTGCATGTCTTTGGACTGTGGGAGGAAACTGGAGCGCCCGGAGGAAACCCACACAAACACGGGGAGAACATGCAAACTCCACGCAGGGAGGACCCGGGAAGCGAACCGGGTCTCCTAACTGCGAGGCAGCAGCGCTACCACTATGCCACTGTGCCACCCGTTGCAAGAATAATAATGTATCAAAAATGTACTGTATTAAAAAACACACACACAACTAGGACACACGTTTTGGTGATTTCAGATGAAAACAATACTAAATGGAAGAAACACGGGCTGTGTTATAGTTAATAATAAAGAGAAGAGAAGCTGAATCTGTTATTAGAATGAACCACGTTATTAAAACAGGCATATTTTTTCAATATTTTATCTTTCAGTTCAGATACTGCTATCCCTTTATTCATTTTTACATCCTCATTTCCACTTTTATATACGAGCTAGAATATTTACAAAATAAATTCAAAACATAATGGATTGAACTGAGGACATTGATAACATTATTTTAACATGTATGATTTTTCAGAACTTGTTTTTTAACATTTTCATTTTTTGTATAACATGATTAGAAAATTTTGTCAATTTAAGTAAAACAACACATTATTTTACGATTTAGCAGAGCATAAGATGCCATCCCTTTTTTAACTTTCTTGTTTATGGCAGTTATTGTCATGTGTACCAAAAATTTTAAATATGTGCAAAATGTAACACTTCCTTATTTCCCCTATCCAATTATTTTAATACAAAGAAGTTAAAGTGCCTAAGCTTATCCTAGCCTAGCCTATAGTATTGCAGGCAGGAAACTTTCATAATGCCAGTCCATTTCAGCTCATCAGGACTTCACTTTCTCAAATAAAAGCAGCATTTCCTAATTCTTTTTATGTTCCCACCTCCGTGCCACAGATTTAAGAGCCTAATAGAATACTGCTAAGTGTGTTTTTAATGCAGTAGGTTGCTAAGCTAATTCTAGCACCTGCCACTTGTGTTGTTCTTTATATACTGTATTTTTATTTCATTTGGGCATTTCTTGTTACAGCGAATAAAGTTGACAGCTACAAAGTGTCTGTAGTTGGTATGACAAGGCCACATCAAAAAGTTTAGATGTTATCTTGGGTCACCTATGGATCAGTTGGATGGAAGTAATAAAAGACACAAAATTAGTATGAAAACAAAAATAAGCAATGCTTCTCATGAGGCCTTTTGTCATTTTCACTTCTTCTCATTTTCACTTAACATAATTTAATGTCAATGCTGACACATACAGCCATCTCGAACTCAATTACACATTTCATGGTGGCAGGAAGATTTATTTTTTACAGACACATTTATATATTTATATAAACACAGAAGGGATGGTGAAGAACCCTTTAATTTATGATTTTACAACTGGCTTCGTTTTTCCATTAAAATAATATGAATTGTAACAATGATTATAAAATTTTGCAATATAACAAAAATATAAAATTATCAAAATATTACAGAAAAAGCTGTCATTAAAGTTATTTTATATTTATGAATATCGCGTCTCTTATTATATGTTTTCAAAACGGTGTATTTTCATATTTCTTCATATTATATATATACAGTGGTGTGAAAAACTATTTGCCCCCTTCCTGATTTCGTATTCTTTTGCACGTTTGTCACACAAAATGTTTCTGATCATCAAACACATTTAACCATTAGTCAAAGATAACACAAGTAAACACAAAATGCAGTTTGTAAATGATGGTTTTTATTATTTAGGGAGAAAAAAAAAATCCAAACCTACATGGCCCTGTGTGAAAAAGTAATTGCCCCCCTGAACCTAATAACTGGTTGGGCCACCCTTAGCAGCAATAACTGCAATCAAGCGTTTGCGATAACTTGCAATGAGTCTTTTACAGCGCTCTGGAGGAATTTTGGCCCACTCATCTTTGCAAAATTGTTGTAATTCAGCTTTATTTGAGGGTTTTCTAGCATGAACCGCCTTTTTAAGGTCATGCCATAGCATCTCAATTGGATTCAGGTCAGGACTTTGACTAGGCCACTCCAAAGTCTTCATTTTGTTTTTCTTCAGCCATTCAGAGGTGGATTTGCTGGTGTGTTTTGGGTCATTGTCCTGTTGCAGCACCCAAGATCGCTTCAGCTTGAGTTGACGAACAGATGGCCGGACATTCTCCTTCAGGATTTTTTGGTAGACAGTAGAATTCATGGTTCCATCTATCACAGCAAGCCTTCCAGGTCCTGAAGCAGCAAAACAACCCCAGACCATTACACTATCACCACCATATTTTACTGTTGGTATGATGTTCTTTTTCTGAAATGCTGTGTTCCTTTTACGCCAGATGTAATGGGACATTTGCCTTCCAAAAAGTTCAACTTTTGACTCATCAGTCCACAAGGTATTTTCCCAAAAGTCTTGGCAATCATTGAGATGTTTCTTAGCAAAATTGAGACGAGCCCTAATGTTCTTTTTGCTTAACAGTGGTTTGCGTCTTGGAAATCTGCCATGCAGGCCGTTTTTGCCCAGTCTCTTTCTTATGGTGGAGTCGTGAACACTGACCTTAATTGAGGCAAGTGAGGCCTGCAGTTCTTTAGACGTTGTCCTGGGGTCTTTTGTGACCTCTCGGATGAGTCGTCTCTGCGCTCTTGGGGTAATTTTGGTCGGCCGGCCACTCCTGGGAAGGTTCACCACTGTTCCATGTTTTTGCCATTTGTGGATAATGGCTCTCACTGTGGTTCGCTGGAGTCCCAAAGCTTTAGAAATGGCTTTATAACCTTTACCAGACTGATAGATCTCAATTACTTCTGTTCTCATTTGTTCCTGAATTTCTTTGGATCTTGGCATGATGTCTAGCTTTTGAGGTGCTTTTGGTCTACTTCTCTGTGTCAGGCAGCTCCTATTTAAGTGATTTCTTGATTGAAACAGGTGTGGCAGTAATCAGGCCTGGGGGTGGCTACGGAAATTGAACTCAGGTGTGATACACCACAGTTAGGTTATTTTTTAACAAGGGGGCAATTACTTTTTCACACAGGGCCATGTAGGTTTGGATTTTTTTTCTCCCTAAATAATAAACACCATCATTTAAAAACTGCATTTTGTGTTTACTTGTGTTATATTTGACTAATGGTTAAATGTGTTTGATGATCAGAAACATTTTGTGTGACAAACATGCAAAAGAATAAGAAATCAGGAAGGGGGCAAATAGTTTTTCACACCACTGTATATATTTTTTAACAATTTCTTAGTGATTTCTTTGTCGGTACTTCAACTATCCTTTTCCTCTTTTGTTTCCATGTTCTTTGGAAGCTTGTTGAGACCAAATTAATGACATTATGGGCTTCCTTCACATAAGTAGGAGTTCACTTTTTGAATAGGTAATAATAAAAATAAGGTATATGTTACATTGGGGGACATCAGGATTTTAGAGAGGCCTAGGTGGGGCATGGCCAAAAAAAGGTTGGGAACCACTGCCCTAGACCCAAAAAAACATAATTTCAGGCCATTATTGGTAGGTAATTACACCCTTATAATAAAGAGTAAAGCAATATGTGTCTTCTGCAAAAATAATCAGAAGGTCTTGAAGTGGTGCATGACAAAACCGCCAACCACAGGGGTTCATCCCCTATTGCGATAAAAGGGATGAAGTTTATTCCAAATCACAAAACTTGGAAAAATGAGGATCAGTAATATAGGCATGTGGAGTGTCGTTTTATGCTATTTTGAGGCTGTTGATCACAAATATATTTTAATATTTGATTCTTTACTGTGGGTGGCACGGTGGCGCAGTGGGTAGCACTGCTGCCTCGCAGTTGGGAGATCTGGGGACCTGGGTTCACTTCCCGGGTCCTCCCTGCGTGGAGTTTGCATGTTCTCCCCGTGTCTGCGTGGGTTTCCTCCGGGCGCTCCGGTTTCCTCCCACAGTCCAAAGACATGCAGGTTAGGTGGATTGGCGATTCTAAATTGGCCCTAGTGTGTGTTTGTGTGTGTCCTGCGGTGGGTTGGCACCCTGCCCAGGATTGGTTCCCTGCCTTGTGCCCTGTGTTGGCTGGGATTGGCTCCAGCAGACCCCCGTGACCCTGTGTTCGGATTCAGCGGGTTGGAAAATGGATGGATGGATGGATTCTTTACCGGTGGTTCTAGCCCTCTAAGACCCACTTTAGAAGGATCAAAATAACAAATTTCAAGCATAAACATGTGGGATGTCATTTAAAGACTATTTCAAAGTCAATAGTTATGAATATAATGTTATTTTTGATTGTTGATCCTTTACCAGGGTCACAGCCCTCTATGGACCTTTATTAAAGGGTGAAAAATGACAAATTTCTAATACCCTCAAGAATATTTAGACTTTAAACATTTAGATTGAAGCACACAATTTAATATTTCAAATATATGATGCAGCTCTTCTTGTTAATTAATTACTTCTACCTCATGAAGTAAATCATTGCATTTCTTATGAACACCCTCAACTGGGACAGTTAACACTAATTCAGACTTTTTGACATTTACAATATATGAAAAAATAAAGAATTTGTAAATTATATAAAACTAGGGGGCTTTGCCCCCTGCTTGCTTCGCTCGCCAACCCCCGTATTTGGTTTTCCGGATACACACTTTTAAGATTGTTTTTTTCTTTGAATTGTTGCTATTTTATTAGTTTCACTTTTATTTCAGAACTTCTGTAAAAAGAATATTTGTAATCTTGCAAGTCCCAATATGCTGAATCTTTTTAATGAGGTCAGGATAGGTTTCTCTGTTTGGAATTTCAGCATAGACAAAACGATCTACATCATCAGCATTTAATAATTTTTTTTTTACAAAGTAACAAAGTAAGTAGAGTTCTGCATTGGACTCCTGTCTGTAAAGTCGTGCTATTTTCCTCTCACAGTTCTAAAAGTACATGGGGTTACCAAAGTGATACCCCAGCTTTTGTCTAGGTTTTTGTACAAGGGCTAGACAGAACGTTTTTGACTCCTGGGGTAAATTTATGTTTTTAAATAAGCAGACAGATAAATATACAGTATATACATTATACAAAGTAACCAATAAATGCATGTGCGGTAAACTCCGTTTTTGAAATTCTCAAGATTCTTTATTTGTCACATGCATAGTTATACAGGACAACACGCAGTGAAATGCATCCTGATCCGCTTATCAAAAACTGTGCAAAGTTAGAAGAATATCAGTTAGATTAACAAAAAGTCATAGATCGAAAGATAACAGTATAGTAGAACATAATAAATAAGTAAAATTATGTGAATAAAGTAGAATTAAGTGTTAAGGTGCAATAGTGTAGTAATTATTGTGCAAAACCAAAGTTAGACTGGTACATAGTTAAATGAGGCAGTTTGTTTGTTTGCGCTACTGCGATATTTACTTTTTTATATTTTCTAATTTTATACTTTCATATCCTTTAACTTTCTCCACATGTGTATAGTGCCAACATTTTTTTTTTTTTTTTGAGCCTTTCTAATTTCCCTGGTTTCATAGTCTCTAACCTGCTCTGCATGTGTTTAGTGTCAACGTTTGTAAACATCTCTATGAAGTTCTACTTTGTCATTTTACTCACTGTCATTTAATTCTGAGCTGGATTGGACGTGCTTTTTTTTCAATTCCTCTTGTTCTGGGCTGATAATTACTTTCCTTATATTCTGAATTTGCACCTCGATTACTCTTTTTTGCTCTTTTTTCTGTCCAACGCATTTGAGTCTCTTTTCTCAGCGCTTTTCTTTCTTCTCCGTTTAATTGTTGACGTTTCATTTCTACCATATTCATTTCATTTCTACTGTATTGACCTTATACACTTTATATGCACTGAGCCCTGGAGCTGTGTGTACTGAATGACTGCCTTTACACTACTGATGTTTTTTTTTATATTGCTTGTAAGTAGGTTGTGTCTTGCAAGACTCTCGTTCTATGTTCCCGTGAGACGCACCGTGGCAGGTGTCTTTTGTCTCGCGGGTCTTTAAATTATCTTCCAAGAAAAATCACGTATCGTACACTATCAGAACAGGGGACAGGATTTCTTTTTATAATAGAGAGATAACATCTGGGCCTGGAACCGAATCCTAGCTTCAGAAGGTTTAAAACAGATCTGCTAAACTGTGTTAAAATTTACATTAATGAACTCCAGCAAACACAGAAAAAGGGGCAGAATATGCATACTGCACACTATCTTTGAATGAAGCCCATGTCCCTAAGGCAGTGAGACAGCAGCTATAACCATTATGAGTCCACCATATGCTGGTGGGCACCACATTATTTTTAATATGATTTTTAAACATTCCCCAGCTGCGATACTCTACAATCACGTGTAACACAATTACCCTCCTCTTCTAAGTAATACTGTCAATACTCTTATAAATGTCCTAAAAACAACCAGTCTGATTTTTTTTAATATAGGTAGGTGTTTTAGTCATTGAAAAATCCATTCTGTCACTGCTGCACACTTTGCTATCATCAATAATTGGGACCCTATAAACATTTTAAACATTTAACAGAAAAATGTCGTCCTCCTTTGTGTTGAAGGAATGTGTTTATAATAGTAGAGCCCACTCTGTGGCTTTCTTTGAGTGCAGTTTTATTGGTCTAAATAGCTGTAATAAAAGGGATAATTGCCTCAGTGGTGTCTACAATTAGCAGTGAAGCAACTAGGATGCCTGGTTTAGCTTTCAGTGATGGAATTACAATAAAGGCAAATGTGAAGCCTAAAATTGTGGCTCTCCAGGTGACGTGTGCATTGCATCGTGGGATGTAGCCTAGTGTGTGACATAATGTTATTAATTAGCCTCAAATGAACAAAGATTGAGCATATTGCTAGGCAGAAGATGAAGGTTTTGTCACACTTTGGTTTCTGCTCCCTAAGCTGACTGAAAAGTCTGTTGGTCTTCTGTCTCATTCAGTCAGATTCTGTATTTATAAAGGGAAATCAGAATATAAGATGACACGTAAGTGACAAGTGGATGATTTTATTCATGAAGTGCTCCGAATCTGACTTTGACTGCACTCTGGTCTCAGACACAAAGCTTTATTAGCCATTCATTGTAAATGTATTCAGCCAAAAAGAAGACATAATTTTTATTTCAAGGTGTGTAGTATGTTAGATAGTATGTTGTGTTCCCTTTCAATATTTAGCATACCCAAAATAAAATATACATCCTTGCTTGTACAAAATCAAGAAATACATATGAACTAACAGCTGAGTCACACATAATAGTCACGTAAGGCAGACGCAGTATTTACATTTTATAATTGTTGTGTGATGCCTGCTATTCAATTCACAGCTTTCCGTCTTCTGTCCTCCATCCCAACAGGTAGTTGTCTAGCACTTCTTCAAGCAAGCACCACAGGTAGCACAGTAAAAACAAAAGCCAGAAATAATGGGAATTTTTCTAAAAGTTCTAATGCTCAATGAAGTATGATAAATTATAATTAGGATCCAGAAAGAGAAAGAAAAGAATTGTTTTTTGAAGGGTAAACTCTGTGTTAAAATATATCATTCGTAGAAACATCCAAGATTTAATTGCAGGGCACTAAACAAACTGAGAACACAGACATCAAAGAAGATTATGGCCATGCTGAGGTGAAGACAGCGAGCTGAGTCTGTAAATCATTCTAATTTACATTAACAATACAGTGCATAGTCAGATATCCCTAATTAATTTGAAAATGCCAAATTAGCTGAAGCAGCTACAAGTATTATTCATAACAGGTGGGTCAAGCAGTTATTTGTAGAAAATGACAAAATCTAACTTGAAGGCCCTTATGCATTGAAATTGATGTGGAAACAGTCAATTAACTCAAACGAGATTTTAGGAGTGTTTACCAAATAGGAAAGAGATAAAATCCCAAGGCAGAAATAAGAACCACGTCTTATAGTTGAAGAATTTTAATCTTAAAGAAGATAAGGCACATGCACTAGTTACTCTTAAAACAAAGTAAATCCCTGAGTCTGATGTTATTGTTTGTTGAGAACAAAAGGAAATCTCTTTCACTAGTCACTTTTTGTTTGAGAAATAATCCATGCTCGAAAAATAAAAATCTTACTACATGTACAGTATATTAATTCCTCTCAATTATAAAAACCTTTATCTCTATATATATAAAATCCAACATCTGTCTGTATGCCTGTCCGCTTTTCACGAGAGAACTGCTTAACGGATTTAGATCAGGTTTATTTCTATGATTTGCTTGAACATTCCGGTTGATATTGTGACTACTCTCATCACACTAAAAATCATAGTTCACTTTAGGGAGCAATACATTCTCGCTAATCCGAGACGGAAGCTGTGGGCCTAGGGGAGGAGGAAACGTGACATCAGGAGTAGGGAGCCAGGCAGGGCCCTCCTCACTGTCCTGTTTCATTACTACATGGTTGGAGCCACAGGGGACCGCTAGTTACTAATAAATTTGAAAATTGCTGGGATTGTTTTGTGTCATACAATAGTGTTTGTGAATTCCCACCACTGACTCACTGTTGTGTTTTCCAGCTTTAGAAATATAAAAGCAGTTGTACCATATTATACCTGTAAAGTTCCTTGGAGTATTATTAACTAGCAAACAGTTTGACGATCAGATGCCATCAATCCACACAGGGCTTTCTCTTTTGCAGCTTAAAAAATGCTTCTTCTTCAATGTTTGAGATTGTGGAGTTAAAAGGAGCCCATTACATTACAAGTCAGAGTGAGACAATAGCCTCTAAAGCCTTTTTAAAAGTACATTATTTGATAGAAAACAGGAGACCCCATGTACAGTCCAGATCAGTACAGTACAGTCCATGTACAGTCCAGATCAGTGATGATTAGTAAATTGGCTAAGCGCAAGCAATAACAAAGAAGAAGTAACTACAGAAGGCACACAAAAAGCATATAAATAAATGTAAGGGGTTAGACAAAAAGTCATTGTAAAAGCAATAGGGAGTGAAGGCCTTGACTGAGCCACAATAAACCAAAAGGCTAATTAATATTAGATCTGGCAGCCTAAAATTAGCTCAGGAGATGCCACACCAGGTGCCACCAACTAGCAATGATGAACTGGTGAAGGGCAACACATGACAATATAAGAAGAGCAGTTCACAGTATAGTCAGGATGCATTTAGAAATTGCAGAACCTATCTTCTGAACTTGTTCAGAGAAGAAAAGTATGTGGAAATTAAATAGTTCAAAGTAGATGAGCTTCCAAAAAACCTCTAGTCCAGTTTCATAATGATGATTAATCCTGAAACAAGAATCAATTGATGTCACTGGTAGAAACATCCACGATTTAATTGCTGGATACTTAACAAACTGAGAATACCGAAATCAGAAAAGATTGTGGCCATATTGAGGTGAAGTTTGAGATCTGTGTTGTAACTTGTTTTAATTTACATTGACAATACATAGTCACATTCTTCCAACTTCTATGTGGGTTCATGGGCTTGATCAACCTTCTCCATACAGCTCAGTCCTGCACCTTCTCCTCAGTCAAACCTTTTTTCTTCAGATCTTCTTTTAATTTATACCAGCCACCTCCACTTTGGTTTCCCTTGTTTTTTCATCCCCTCTACCTCCATTCCCATCACTCTTTTGCCAATATATTCATTGTCTCCCTTCAACACATGCCCATACCATTTCGATCTATTTTCCTGTACTTTCTTAGATATCTCTCCCACGTTTGTTGTACCTCTGATTGTCTCATTTCTTATTCTGTCCTTTTTTGTAACTCCACATATCTATCTCATCATTCTCATTTCTGTCACATTTAACTTCTTCTCCTGCGCTCCCTTTACTGCTTTTACCTCAGGTCCATACATTATTTCTGGTCTTACCATGGTCTTAAATACCTTACCTTTAGCCTTCACCTTAAAAACACAACACCCCCGTTACCTTCTTCTAAATGTTCCATCTACACTATTTTAAATGAAAAGAAAAGGAATGTTACATGTAGAAACATGATAGGTTTTAACATTGGAGGAACTTTCTTATTCTTGAAAAGGTATGAAGATCTAATTTACATTTTACTGTAAATAAATGTCAGACTGTTATTTTAGAATGGCCCCTCTGCAGATGACTTAATATGACAGTTTACAGTAAGTGCCTGTGAAAAGCCATATTTGAGAAGGAGTAAACATGTTCATGATACAAACTGTGAGAAAGTGCACTCAATTCAAATTCCATATTTGAGTGTTTTAGTTAAGGTCTCTTTTCACTGTCATGTTATACTATATGTACAGCATCAGTCTACATTCTACACAGACATAGTAAATGGAAAAACATACTACCCAGACCTGAATGTATGTCTTATTTATGGTGAGCATACTGTAGCAGTGCGGTGGGCTGGTGCCCTGCCCGGGATTTGTTCCTGCCTTGTGCCCTGCGTTGGCTGGGATTGGCTCCAGCAGACCCCCATAACCCTGTGTTAGGATATAGCGGGTTGGATAATGAATGGATGGATGGATACTGTAGCAGGAAAAAAATAGAATTGCTATATGCTGTAAGCATGCAGGCAAAGTGGCAGAGAAGATTTTTTTTTTAAATACTTCCATTGGTGAAACCTTTTGGTACATTTGCACCCTCCTATGTGAGCCACTGAGTAGCTGAAACATTTCCCAACAGCCACCAACCTCAAATTTAAAAAAAAAAATCCAATAATGCTAAACACAGTGAAATACTGTATAAGCTTAACCTCTATTCCTTCCTTAATCCACACAGACACAGTAGTGAATTAAGGCTATGGCATCCCCAAACCTTCAGATTCCATTTTTAGAATTTTTAATTGCATTTCTGGTTATTTTTACTTTCTCATATACAAGCATAGGAAAATTATTGAAATCATCCAAAAATTTGACCTCAAGATTTTGATGAATCTCGACGTTTTAGAGATGTGGGCACCATTTTTTGGAATTATGTCTGTGTATCTGTGTGCGTGTGTGTATGTGTGTGTAAACACGATATCTTGAGTATGCTTTGAGTTAGGTCAACCAAATTTTGCATACAAGAATTAGGTACAAAACGTAGATTTCGATCAACTTTTGAGTTATTTCTGCTAACCAGAAGTGATACTTTTTATTCATGTAGCTGCAGAGTCCAATTTATTCAACTTTACTTTTATAATAATGGTTCAATATATTATTAGTTTGATTTGATTTGTTGTTGATGGATCTTTAATGTACATAATATAAAAATATAATCTTTGTCTTGCGGTTTACTCCTCAAATATCCATCCCCATACCTGAGTATACAAGAAAGTCTAGGGGAGACCACTGCCAATTTTTTATTTAAATGTCATGATGGTAATGCAATTACATCACTCTTTTGGTCTTTGTTTAGGTAATGGACACCACCCTTTTTTATTGTTTTCTTGTTGGTGATGGTGTTTGTGCCCCACTTGAGCAGTTGCTGGCAGGTGCATGATATTACCAGCCTTTTCCAGTTTAAGATGGTAGTGCTCTATTTTGATCCTAGTGTTGGATTTAAGGCCAATAAAAATGGTTAGGAGAAAGAAACCCCAGCTATTGAATGCCCTTTTTAGCTAAAAAAGTATTACTATTTCCTGTTTTTCACTGCCTCGGTTTGTGAGATTTCCTGGATAATGCACTCCTGCTTTTCCTCTGATAATTTTGCCTGTCCCTTGGATGTCTACAGTTCACCAGTATTAACATTAGTTCCAAAGAAAACTTACTTTAAAAATCATAGTGCCTCTGAACAGTCCCTTCAATTGTATCCCATGTAGATAAGGTGAAAGTATGACTTTAAATGAATCTATCTATCTATCTATCTATCTATCTATCTATCTATCTATCTATCTATCTATCTATCTGTCTGTCTGTCTGTCTGTCTGTCTGTCTGTCTGTCTGTCTGTCTGTCTGTCTGTCTGTCTGTCTGTCTTTATAACTTGCTTTTAAACAAATACAAACACTGCTTTTGGTTCAAGTAAGATTTGGAAGATAAGGCTATTAACTTTTCAGTGCTTTCTTGCTTCCTTATAAATAATATATTATATGTTTACAAGAACAAAATAATTTATGTATGTAAGAGTTGAAAAAAGAAAACAGAACGGATTTGAGTTGTTAAGAATGCTTTGCAGTTGCCTTGCATTTAAACTTCATGCAAGAAAAGTTGTTTAAATAAAGTTACAATTCTACCTTGGAAACAATCAACTGATATTATGAAAAAGCTAGAATTGTTAAAAACTATATTTATGATTATAAGATCCTTCCCACCTCAGTCTGGAGTCTGAGAAAGTAAAAATGCAAACACTCATCGCCATTTCAGTGCTTATGGCAAAGGCCTATCTTGGCAGTGGTGGCACTCAGTTACTGGGCAAATAGTATGGTAGGTAGAAAAGTGTTCCCTGCTTTCTTGCAAAATATGTGTAGAATAAATGTAAAAGCCCATATTTTTATATTGAAAGTTAATTAAAGTTGCCTTAATAATAACTTTAAAAAGTATTCACCCCTTTGGATAAGTTTCACATTTTATTATAAACAACTCTGAATCACAATGGATTTAATTTGGCATTTTTTGATACTGATCAACAGAAAAAGACTTTTTAATTTCAAAGTGAAAACAGATCACTGCAACGTCTGCAAGTATTCACCCCCTTTAATGTGACACATTTAATTCATCACTGGAGCAGCCAATTAATTTCAAAAGTCACATACTTAGTCTTTACTGGAGATCACCCATCTGGGATTTCAGCTGACTGTAGTATAAATGCACCTGTATCTGGAAAGTTCAACTTGTGGTGAGACAGTAATGTGGCCATACCTACAAAATGAAGACAAAAAACAATCCAGGCAACTCATTGAAAAAGTGAATAAAAAGCACAAGTTAGGAGATGGATACAATAAAATATCCAAGCTACTGAATATCCCTTGGAGTCCAGTTAAATCGGTCATTAGGAAATGGAAAGAGATTGGCACAGTTGTAAATCTGCCTTGAGCAGGTCAACCACAAACACTGAGTGGTTGTGCAAGAAGAAGACAATAAAGCTATAATACCTGAGACTTGAGACTGTGCACACAGCAGCTGTTGCCTTGGTGCTTCACCAGTTGCAGATTTATGATAGAGTGGCAAAAAGAAAGTCACTGTTAAAAAAATAGACATGACATCTCAGCTAGAGTTTGCCAAAAGGCACACAGAATACTTTGATGTTAGCGTTAAGAAGGTTTGATCATCTGGAAACTAACATTTAGCATTTTGGTCTTCAGACTAAATGGCGTGTACACTGCATATTTTCAAAAACACACCATCTCCACTGTGAAACATGATATTGGTAGACAACCACCCCAAACATAAAGTCAAAGCAATGGTTTTAAACAACAATGCTAATGTCCCGCAGTGGCCCCTGTGCAACATGACAGAGGTTGAGCGGTGTTGCAAAGAAGAATGGAGAAAAATGGCAGGGTCCACATGTGCAATGCAGATCGAGAGAGAGAGAGAGAGAGACATCTGTCTGCACAGTCTCAAGGCTAGAATGTCTCCTAAAGATGCATCTACTAAATATTAATTTCATTGGGTGGAGGTGAATATTTATGTGATCAATTATGTTGTGTTTTATATTTGCAATTAATTTAGATAACTTTGCAGGTATCTGTTTTTATTTTGACTTTAGAAAGTTTTTTTTTTCTGCTGATGAAATTAAATCCAATTAAAAGCCAAATTAAATCCACTTTGATTCAAAGTTGTATATCATTAAAATGTGAAAACTTTCAAGGGGTTGAATACTTTTGATAGGCACGGTACATTGTTCATGAATTTCTCTTGAACCCATATATTACAGTAGTCTTGCAGAACTCTACACTTACATTATCTTTTATTTATAAAACAGTACTTGTTAGAGCCTTCTCAACACTGATGGGTAAAAATTACAGTTTTCATTTCAAGGAGTATTTCACGTTGAATGTGGTGTGAAATGAATAAATAATATGATACAGTAAAGGCATAAAGAAATAAGCAACAAAAAGTATATATTTTATGAAACATTTAGAAATCTATGCTCACATATCATTGTGGTCCTGTCCAGTCAAGGAATTTCTCAAGTGTTCTCATATGTTTTATTTTACTCAGTAGAGAATAAACAATCATTTCAATGCATCGATGCAATATTCCAAAGACTGAAAACAATCACAGATCAACTGTCAAGCACTATGTGAGCTGCTCCAATGTGGATGATTGTGTAATTTGTGAATGGAGCTACATTTTTCCAACCAAAATCTTTTCTACTTATACATTGTGGGACTGTAATTATGTAAGGTAATTTTAAGACTAAAATTGATACGCTAGTACTGACTACTCTGTGTAATGTTGAATTGCCCATAACAGAAATCCAGTGTTGTTGTCTCGCTTCCTTTGTTAAATAAATATATATCCATTTTCAGCATTTTTAAGCTTTCTTGGCAGACGTACACTAACCTGTGTTGTCACATCTCATATCAAAACAATTCTATCCATCCATCCTTCCATCCATCCATCCATCCATCCTCTTCCGCTTATCCGAGGTCGGGTCGCGGGGGCAGCAGCTTGAGCAGAGATGCCCAGACTTTCCTCTCCCCGGCCACTTCTTCTGGCTCTTCCGGGGGAATCCCGAGGCGTTCCAAGGCCAGCTGGGAGACATAGTCCCTCCAGCGTGTCCTGGGTCTTCCCCGGGGCCTCCTCCCGTGTGGACGTGCCCAGAACACTTCACCAGGGAGGCGTCCAGGAGGCATCCTGATCAGATGCCCGAGCCACCTCATCTGACTCCTCTCGATTCTAAAAAAGAAGTCTAATGGTTGCAATAAAGCACAGGCATCACTCTGGCCTTAGGTCATATAAAAATAATAGGGCAGGATTTCTTTTTTTTATTTGCCTTATGAAGCCTAATGGTGACTATAATTAATTGGCAAACATCAAAATGCTAGCTTAACATGATGTGTCTTGACATATTTAACATATAAGGCTGTAGAAAAAAAAACGTTAAAACCATTAGAGATCCAATAGGATGTCTATACTTCATACAAAACAT
Source organism: Erpetoichthys calabaricus (assembly GCF_900747795.2). Classification (NCBI taxonomy): domain Eukaryota; kingdom Metazoa; phylum Chordata; class Cladistia; order Polypteriformes; family Polypteridae; genus Erpetoichthys; species Erpetoichthys calabaricus. The sequence goes on along the minus strand of NC_041394.2, from coordinate 99,147,827 downwards.
TTTCACATTTCCACATAAAATCTAAGTTTGCAAAATGTTTCCTATGTCAAAATGATGACACAGTGCCTGGCACTGCTGTTTCCTTCAACATTTGATTTTTCACTTGGTGCCCACACTGAATGGTGATCTTCAGATGCTCTCATCTTGTTTGCGCTCCAACAGCACACTGTCAGGACTGATTGGTAATGTTAAATTGTAAATGCATTTGTCCTGATTTAAACTGGTAGCCCATCTGTTTCATAGCTTTGCCCTGGGCATTCTGTTGGGCTGCATAGGCTGCATCTCAGAATAATGTGGAAGAATACATATGTCGGTTGCCTAAATTCATCAATGTGCCTCACTATAGCAATGTGATGAATATGCAGCTTATCAGTATAGTAACATGAACAGTTTATCTTTAGTGGTATATTTTGTTGAGTACTGTACATGCATAAAATATCCTATGTCTAAGGAATAACCATCAACAAATACTAACCATTCAATATTAGGGTAGTTTTCAATTAGGTGAAGTTGAATCAACAATTATTGTGGCTTGATGGAAAGTGTTCTAAAACAAAAAAACATTTTCAAAACCTGAAATGAAAACCAAAACCAAAGGACATCAGATATAGAGTAGTCAGAAATGTTGTGGAAACCTGGACCAATAAAGCAAAACATCTGTTGTAAAAACCAGAATAAAAACAAAAAAATTGAATTTAAGAATTGCTGTAAAAAAGTCCTGTCATTTAGAATTCCTTTCCCTAACTATAATTAATTTCAAGAAATTTGCAGAAGGGTTTGTTACAGAGTCCAAAAACTCGGATGTCAGACATTGCTTACCAGCATCTTAAATACTCTTGGTGTGCTGACTTCATTCAACAGGAACAGCAACTAAAAAAATGACATGACTGCGACCATGACAACTGCTAACAAAATTCTAACAACTATTAGCAAAATTAATAAAATGGTGTTATGGAACATAAATATTTAGAACAAACCAAAAAAATAAAGTATTATGGTGGCTCTGAGGCTAAGGATCTGCGCTGGTATCCTGAAGGTTGCCAGTTCGAATCCCCGTCACTGCCAAAAGAGATCCTACTCTGCTGGGCCCTTGAGCAAGACCCTTAACCTGTAATTGCTTCAGGGGCGCTGTACAATGGCTGACCCTGCGCTCTGACCCCAAGGGGTATGCGAAAACTAACAAATTTCTAATACGAGAAATCGTATAAGACGAAATAAAGAACAAAAAAAAAAAAAAAATACTATCTGCAGAAAATATTTATGATGATCATAATGGTACTGCATCTTTCTGAAGTTTCAGACTTAAAATTGTAATGCTGTCCATAGTACTAGGGTGTTGTACCATGTTAGCCATTATGAATGTAGAGAAAAGGCAAGCAAAATGACACCTTTTATTGGCTAACTAAAAAGCAACTCGCCTCAAAAGCTTGCATATTGTAATGCTGTCCAGAAATTGTTGGAAACAATCATTACTCAGCTGTCATGAAAATTATAAAAATACATCCATTAAAGGCAAAAACATAATACTCAGTCAGCATTGGAAGATCACTAATAGATGTATTACTAGCCTAAAGATTAGAAATAATTATGAAGCAAATAGGGTCAGTTGCAGTGTCCCTGAAATAGTACTGTACTAACAGTGAATCAAGACCGGACTACTAACGTAGTACAGTACTAAATGGAAACGATCCTCAGGTTTGAGCGCTGTCTCAGTGAACAGCAAAAAAAGATCAATTAATTTGATTAAATAATCTGCGGCTAGTCTTGTTTTGGTGTTGTGTTTCTACTTGGTTTTCTCAGCTAGCCATCTGATGGCAGTGCAGCAGCAATTAACCTCTCCCCCTGTCATTTAACAACGTGATGCTACACATGCCTCTCAATTCAAAGAGATGGAGCATAGGAAAAAGTTATTCCTCATGTAAATTTAATAAAAGTTAATTGCGATCGTTAAGCTACATTACATCAAAATGAATATCACTATCATTAATTTTATTCACTTCGGGCATATGAAAAGGCTCTAAAATCCCTATCTGGAAAGTAATGACGAAAACAGGTACACGTTAGTAGAATCGTATCTGAAGCACGATTGTCTCTTTGTAACTCATTTCTCATTTATGTAGATAATAAGAAGAGTTCATGCTTGTCATTCATTATGTACCCAGCTTTACCTAATAACTGAAAATAACCAAATTAATGCAACAGTCACCAAAGCATATCCAATACCTAGTCAGAGGCTGGACAATATTCATAAAGAAGGTCTCATCACAAGCAAACTTCACAGTAGAGCACAAGCTCTATATCAAACATATTGTGAGAGATCTCCTATCAGATCTGGAGGACACACACAAAGATATCTCCATGACACTCTGAAGGAATACAGTATGGAAGAAACTGGCAGCATCTTTCAATGCACTTTTTTCAAACAGTTTTCTCTGCAACATGGTGCACCTATAGAAGCAGGTGAAAGTAGGTGCCAGAAAGGCAATCATAGGACATTAGACAACAGCTATGCAAGAAGAGCTTGCACCAGTTGAGGTGCAGCTGGTGTAATTTCTACCAAATTTATCAATGTGTCTTTTGACCGTGCCCTTGACAGTGATATATGTTGATCCATATTGCGCAATATAAATACTTGCATAAATGCATAAATATTTCCAGATTTATCTATGGCATTGAGTTAAATATATTTGATTCAGAATTATAGTATACTTCAGTCTAAATATTACTGTAAAATATGATTTCCATATGTTTTTAATGGCAGATAAGTGCTTTTTCATGTTCATGCAAGTCTCTCTAATGCATGCAGACTTCAATTTGTGACATTACCCTCTGTACTAAGTCTGTTACACCTGCTCACAAGGGTGTCAAAGTTAATACGCAAGTTTGTTCCCTTTCTCTGACTCCAAGAAGCACACCACAACTGCAGTCTTAGTCTTGGTCTATTGCTCGCCCACAGATCTGGGGCACACTGCAACAGCACCAAACTCAAAAGTTAGTCTTGTAACTGCAAATATGTATTAAAACCAGATCAGCATGGGATCATCCAAGTTGACAGCACATTACAACTGACTCATAATGTCAAAAGTGCAAGGAGTTACATTGATCATAAGTCCCTGTGTCACCAGCTCTCTTTTAATTTTGGTTATGATAAGTATCACAGTGCTGAGAAGAATAAACACTACAAAACACAAAATGTTCAAAAGAAGTGAAACAAAACCAAAACAATTGAACAATGAACAGGAAAACAAGGATTAAATAGCAGTGCATTGCTGGAACATCTAAATGCTGTTTTTTGCAATGTAATCAGAAGAGCTGACAATTTGAATCGTGTCCACACAAATCCTCGGATAGGGAGAAGGGATGTATCACATGGTCTGCACAAATCAGTGCCAAGCTCTGTCATTTGACCTCACAGAAACAAAAAGGGAAGGATTTTCACGACAGTTTAACTGACAAGTAAATAACTATTTGGACAACATGGCAGTGGTATGGAGTATAAGCACAGCTCTGAGTAAACAGAATTAAAAAATACAGTTAATTTGCCATGTATCAATAGATTACATTGGGAGTGGTGATTGCTTGTATGGTGCTTTCAAATAAATGACTGTCTAGTTTTTGTCAATGGATGGAGTTCAATTTCATACTCTGTATCATGTGGATACTAAAGTTGGGTTTTTGTTTAAATTTGAAACATTCTGTGTCTTTTTCTGGGATCAATAACAAAAAATTGACTGAACATGGTGGCACAGTAATTAGCCACACAATTTCCTTGGTTTAAAAATATTGGCCTATCATGCAGCTTTTCAGGTTTTCAGTATGTCTTTGAGGGAATTCCTCCAGGTACTCCAGTTTCCTTCCTACATCCCAAAATATATGCTGGTTATGTTAACTGATGATTCCAAATTGGCACTTTGTGGGTATGAATGTGGATGTGAGAGTTAAAGGGTGCTGAGATGAACTGACATCCTGCCCAAGGTTACTTTCTGTCATGAACCTGTTGGTACTGGGATACACTTCAGCCCCCTGTGACTTAAATTGTACTTACGTGGGTTTGAGAATGTTATGTTATATTTAAATGAAAGTGCATTATTCTAAGGATAACACACTGGAGCAAAGCATTTCAAGGAGTTCGTTAAAATTTAATTGATAGAACATCAACATCTCTGTTGAAAAGCTGCATTATAAAATATCCTTAAAAAAAAAAAAGCTTGTATTCTTGAAAATAAGCCTCACATTAACCTGAATGTATTTTTCAATCAACGATCAGCATCATAATATGAAACTCCATTATGATGGACTTCTGTGGGGTGGCAGATAGTTTTCATGGTCATCATGGGAGTTGTTTAACAAGGTCAGCCAATAGTAAAGTGGTTATATGCAATGATCATATAACAGAAAAATGGACTTCTTCCTAGAAAGATTTTTACAAAGCCGGCTGGTGTCAATCTGTTAAAGCCGTCTGCCTGAGGTGTCCTGATTGTATCGGAGCTTTATAATTAAGCCTTACATCTTTCCCTTTCAACATTTCTACATGGAAAAGATGTATCGTTATCACTAAAAACTATAAGAAATTGCTCAAATACAAATTATATTGAAGTCTTAAAAATCATTTAACAAGGAATTCATTTGGATGATGAATACTTTTTGAAGTGGGAGAGGGAGAGATAATAGGTATCAGTAGGCACCCCGAAGAATCAGGGGGTCTGGTGTGTTTCCCTAAATCTTACACAAGTTCTCTCCTCCCTTATTTCTTTCTGTCAATATGATAAGAAAAACAATTTTACTATTTACTCCTAAGCTATCATTGCATTAAATTATTTATTCCAGATACACAGTTTATTTAACAAAACTTCCCCTTAACAGATAAATGCTAACTCTGACAGAAATAAATAATTGCTACCACTGGGAAATGTTGATTGCTTAAATTTCAGTAAATTTGTTTTTTCTTTTCTTCAAGTGAAAGATTAACATGTACAAGCCCGTATCATGTAAAAATAACAGTCATTGTCAAAAATGAATTAACAATGAATAGTATAAGCACTCCAGTCTTTATATTCAACCACTGAATAAAATGCAAAGCTAGAATTTTTGTTTGATTGATCAAATCATTAGTTGGTACGTTGAGCATAAAAATGAGCATGAGCAACATATTCCACAGGTTTTTTATTGAAAGCTCTTAATTGTTTAGAGTTGAAAATGTACAGTAATAAAATGAAAAAAATCCACAACATAAGTATATGTGTAAGCTAGCATTTTTATGGTTGGCTTAGAGATTTAGCTCCTTGTCCAACATATAGCAACATACAGTGGCTTCTGAATTTCAATTATTTATTTTCTGCCTTAAAGGATAAAGTTGGTATTTTTCAAGTCAAAGTTATTTCTTCACAAACATGCTATATATGCGTATACCACACAAAATTGGACTCTAAAATTAGGAGCTTTTTTAAAAATTAAAAACATATCTTTCCTGCACTGGTACTTTACAATGGAGGGTATGGGGCGTGGAAGAAAACCTTAACAACTTACCAAATACTTCCATTTTTTAAGCCAAGAAAGTATTGATCATCACCTTCCTTTTTTCTGATGCATGCCTGTGACAGCAAAGGGGATCCGGAAATAATAATTTTATCAAATATTCCTAGTACTATTTTACTTGAGGTAATGACATGTTTTCTATTCGCTAGTGAAAATTATTACATAAATACAGAATTAACTCAAAACAAAACCACCTATGTGGCTTGAAAAGTTTACTATGATTTGGTCTGCTGGGAAGATGTCATGTCCTGGGGGGTGAAAGGTTGTTGCGTAGGAAGACTAGTGCTAAGCTATCGCGTACAGCTGCTCTTCTTTTAAAATGGCTGAATCTCTTAATATTGATGCTTTTTGTGCAAAAATAACATGCAAAAGCTATTTTACAATGTGTGTATAACCGCAAGATAAAGTTTTTAACCTTTTCCTCTGTGCCCCATACCCTCCATTGTAATGTGGCAGTGCAGGCAAGATCATTTTTTTTGTTTATAGAAAGCACTAAACTTTAGAACATAATTTCTCATGGCCAATGCATATATAGCATATTTGTAAAGAAATAACTTCAACTTGAAAAATACCAAACTGATCCTTTAATGAAAATTAAATTCATTTTTTTGTCTAGTCCTGTGATGGATTGGTGCCCCATTCATAGCTAAACTCTACCTTATGCCATATGACCTTGAGTTAGTTTCAGTGGGTTAAAAAATGAATGAATCTATGAATGTTGTACTGAAATATGCCCTGTGATGGAAACTAGGGCGTCAGCGAGCCCTAAACCCCAAACACGATCACGCAGAGTCCCAGGTTCAAATAATGGTGTGTTTATTAGACATAATTTCTCAAAAAAAGTTAACACAAGCACAAAGCACAAGTACAAATAATCTTTCTCTCTCTCCAGTGGTGTTGCTCCACGTCCTCCCAACTCCAACTGTCCTGGATAAGGGAGTGCGGTCCCTTTAATTAAGGACCTGGGAGTACGAATAAAGGTTCAAGCACGTATGTTTTCCTTGTTAATAATAAGCATGAAGGAAAAGACGCGTTTAAGTATGTTGCATAGATAACCTTTAAGCACAACTTAAGACCAGTACTGGCAAACCCATCCAACATCAGAAATTGATCGAATCCCTTTTAGAAGTTATAACCAAACCATCGGAGCTAGCGATTGTTAAATGTCAAGCTCACACAGGAAAACAGGATCCTGCTAGCAAAGGGAATGATTTAGCTGACCACTTTGCTAAAGAGGCTGCATATAATAACACACCAATTTCTTTATTCCAACAGAGAAATGACCAGGACCCTGATAATCAAATTATTTCTTTACAGAATGCAGCCACGGATATCGAAAGGAGAAAATGGTCCAAAGAAGGGTCCCTCTCTGATGGAGTCTGGACTCATAAACACACTAACAAACCTTTTCTCCCAATGATTTTCTCTCTAGTCTTGCAGGTTTGCGAACCTCGTTGAAGGAAATCCACCAGCAGGTTGATCAAGCCTGGAGGACCAGCCCCCTTTCCAAGGATTTACCAATTCCTTTGGGCACCTGGATCCTGGTTCGAGATACTCGGAGGAAACACTGGCATCAGCCTAGGTGGAGAGGATCATTCCAAATTCTTCTATCCACACCACACGCCGTGAAAGTTGAAGGACTGCCTGCCTGGATTCACGCCTCACATTGCAAGAGATGGCACCCTTGATTGCTGTGCTACTATGTTTTTCTTTTCCCTTGTCTACTGCCCTGGTCACCTTGACTTTCCCGTTAGGAATCACCACATCAGTGCAGTTTGATTTCTGCTCTATTATCAACTGTGGGACTGGTCGACAAGCCCAGTGGACCGGATCTGACAAATACGTGTGTATGAGGAGAAGTGACTGCGACAACTGGCAATGGGTTTTTGCTAACACTGGAACTGAGGACTGGGGTTATCAACCTTTTGAGGCCCAAAAATACGGTTTGAAAAATCGGTTTTCTATCATAAAAGGACATGCCTCTCATTGTATGTGCTGACAACCATTGTAACTCAGGTATTTATGTATTAGGGGCATATGTATCTGGAACAGACCCTTTAGGGAGATTTCTAATTAAGATTGACAATCCTGTTACTAACACCCCTCATTCTCTGGCACACACACCCATCTCCCCAACTTTTGGTTCAGATTTTTCTCCTGTTAAGATTATGAATATTTCCACCTTTTCATCCATTTTTTCAGTAGAAACTGGTTATGGGGATCAGAATAGATGGTTGCAGTGGGTTCTCTATTCAGCTAAGCAAGTTAATCGTTCTCATTGTTATGCGTGTGCTGCAGCCCGTCCCCATTTAGCTACAGTCCCTTTTCCATTATCTAACATTTCTGACCCCGTGGGGTTGCCCTGCCTTCTGTATTTATTCACTACTTCCAAGAAACCCCTCTCTAGTTCAAAGTGTTCTAATCTATCTATTCTTTTTTCCCCCACCCGTCACATGGATACCCCTATGTTTCAAACTCACGAAGGAAATTATACATGTTTCAAATCTTATGGAACGACATGGGTAGGAGAATTACCATTTTCTTTCTGTTCTCAAACTTTTCAGGTTACCTTTTCTCTGAACACCGTTCTGTCTTTCTTTCTTCTCTCCCAAACCACTCCTAGATCAGATATTTGGTGGATGTGTCGTAGGTCCAAATTATTTGCCACCTTTCCCCCTAATTGGTCTGGTACCTGTGCTCCAATCCAATTAGTTATCCTTACCTCCCTCTCCTTACATGGCCCTGGAGTATACATAGATGCTATTGGAGTCCCTAGGGGTGTCCCAGACAGATTTAAAGCTAGGGATCAAGTCGCAGCTGGTTTTGAATCTATCATACCCCAAATTACTATTAATAAGAATGTAGACTGGATTAATTATAACCAACAACGTTTCCTTAACTTCACCAAAGACGCTATTGAAAGCATACATGAACAGCTTGATCGTACTTCTCTGATGACTTGGCAAAATCGTCTAGCCTTGGACATGTTACTTGCCGAAAAGGGAGGTGTCTGTGCTATGTTTGGTGATGCTTGTTGTAAATAATACCGCGCCAGATGGATCAATAACTCGTGCATTGGCAGGCCTCACTGCTCTCTCTAAAGAACTTTCCACTAATTCTGGCATTACAAATCCCTGGGATCAGTGGTTTGCATCCTCCTTCGGATCCTGGGGACAATGGATAAGATCTGTTTTCATTTCTTTGGTTGTGACATTTTGTCTCCTCCTCCTGGTTGGTTGTTGTATTATCCCTTTGTTTCGCTATATAATATCTAAGTACTTTACCGCCTCTATTGGAAAGGGCATATGTGCCACATGATGAGCGCATGTCTCGTATAGCTTCTTCCATTTTCTCTCCCCTTTCCCTTTCATCAACCATTTCAAAATAGAATTTATAGGCCCACATCATTTTTGTTCAAAAAGGGAGGAGTGTGGAAACAAAAAAAGATGTAATTGAACAAAATGTATGTGTGTATAGAAAATAGGACAGAATGATGAAACTTGTTTGTGTTTTGCGTACGTGACAAAAAGCATGTATACTTTCTGGAAGTTTCTTTTGATGATGTGTGTGACAAGAAAATATACCTTTAGGGTAATGACTTTACAAAAACTGGAAAAGTACAATGAGTCAGGATGCTATTTTTTGCTTACATGGTCAACGATCAGGAGATTAGAAAGGTATAAAAGAACAAGGACATCTGCGCTCGAGGCAGATGAAGTGCGGTGTCCTAGGACTGTGTTTCTCTGACATTTTACCCTTGCCTGGTATGTATTAATAAAAGGTTTTGACTAATTTTAATTTTCTTCTCTGTCTTCAGTCACAAAAAGTGTCCACAAGATAAAGAAAGAGAAGAAGACAGAGTGTTGCTTGCTGTGTGTTATTGTGCTTATTTGTACTTGTGGCTGTGGCATGGGAAATGCTTTCAAAAGAAGAGTTTTCCACAATAAAAACTCTCTTGTTCATTTTATACTTGTGTCCAAGACCTTTGTGTTGGGTTTGGGGAGCTGGAGCGCCCCTTACAGTCCACACTTGGAATACTGAAGGAAGGATAGAAAAATAAAGGTAAAATTGTTAAACGCTCATTAAGACACGTTCGAAGAATATTATTGTAGGGACTGCTATGCTACTGTATCTTATCCAAAAAAAAAAAAAAAATTTTGTTAGTTCATTCAAATCCATTTCATTATATTCATTTATTGAACCCTCTTATTTCAATATATGGTCATGAAGAGGCATCAATTACAAGGTTAGAATTAATTCCATTGCTGGACTCACATACTCATACTATCACAAAATATTCTGCTATCTTTTGGATGTGGTAGCAGACTAGAAAACCCAGAGCTCCATCATATTGTTTTCGTTAAAAAGGGAATCTTTTGCCCCACAAATCACTACTTGCTAAATCTTCAGCTATATATTTTTTATTCTGGGATTCAATTTTTAGTATAGAAAATGAGATTTTTTAACATGAAGATATAATTAATTAACATAGTGTGTTGGAAGATATAATTTAATTATTTTTCTACATCTAAATAAACCAGAAAGATGGTTCACATTGTCACATTTCCTTTGGTGAAACAATTTCTTGAATACTTTAAAAGCAAGAACCTAAGTGTTTTTTTGAAAAAGAAAAATCTATCTCCTTCTTAATTCTGTAAAATTTACTCTAGGTACATAGAATATTTGTTAAAATGTTCAGGCTGTGAGCCTGACCAATGAGCACTGTACTGCGCATGCATTTAAAAGTTTTTTTGTAAAAATGGAGTGCAGGTCCACCATAAAAATAACTCAAACTGAAATGTGTATTGATTTTTTTTCCTTTTAATAAGATGCATAGTATCATAATTGTGGCTATGTTAATGCACTGCACTGTATTGCTGCCATCATTCCCGCACAGAGTATTGCAGTTTTGTAATATATGACATGCACTCTCCGGAACAAATAAGCAATAAGAATCTCAAGACTCAGCAGTCTTCCAGTCGTGTATTTTGTAGTCAGCTCAGAAATCAATATGGCACACGTCAGGCTTGTCAGACGTTAGTACTCTAACCAGTTCCCTAGGGCACATGCGCAGTGATTATGCGTAAGCTTTAAGCTGTGGATCCAATGTTAATCTTTCTATAGAATGAGATGTGCTGAACATAACAATTTTTGATGCATTTGTGAAGGTCTATGAAAACTTTTATAAAATATTGTTTGATCCAAAAGTTGAAGAACTGCAGCAGGATTTGCAAAAAGGAGAAAACAAATTTAAAATTAAAACTCAAAATAAAAGTTAGAAACCCGGTGTTCTTCAGGTGTGTCAGATAGCATACAGTGATATTATATAGTCAAGAAGTCTTTTCATTTTCTAAATCTAAAAACCATTTTTCAGCATGAAGTAAGGAGTAGTCTAATGCTATAAACTGCACATTTTTGAATTGAGGCAGAAAAACCAGAGCATCTGAAAAACAACATGTGAACCTCACAACAGAGAGTGCCCAGGTTTGGATTGGGACTGAGGAATCTGGAGCTGTGATGTAGAAGTACTAACAGGTGTGTCACCCTGCTGCCATTTTAATTTAAATAGTTTGATGTGCAGCTACGTCCATAAGTATTTGGACTTATCTTCATAATTTTGGCTCTCTACGCCACCACAATAAATTTGAAATGAAGAAATAATTACCTGATTGAAGTGTAGACTTTCTGCTTTAAATGAAATGGTTTAGCAGAAATATCGTATGAGCCATTTAGCAATGACAGCCATTTTTATAGATGCCCCCCATTTTCAGGGGTTCAAAAGTATTTGGACAATTGACTGACAAGCTGATCCATAGCCAGGCGTGAGCAGGTGCCTCGTTATTTCATTAACTATTAAGCAGGTAGTCGTCAAAAGAGCTACCCATGCAAATAAAAACAGTCCATCATTAGACAGAGAAAACAAAACAAACCCATCGGAGAGATAGCAGAAACACCTGGAGTGGTTAAATCAACCATCTGGTACATTCTTAAAGAGAAAGAAAGCACTGGTGAGCTCAGCAGCATTGGAAGGCCTGGACAACCATGGAAGACACCTGTGCAGAATTCTTTCCTTGGTGAACAAAAAAAACAATTCATGACCTTTAGCCAAACCAAGAACACCCTCCAGGAGGCAGGCCTATCATTGCCAAAGTCTACAATCAAGAGAAAACTTTATGAAAGTAAATACAGAAGGTTTACCACAAGGTGTAAACCACTAGTAAGCCACAAACACAGGAAGGGCAGATTAGACTTTGCTAGAAAACATTTTTAAAAAGCCAGTCCAGTTCTGGAACAGTTTTCTTTGGATAAATGAAGCTAAAATCAATATGTACCAGAATGATGGATAAAGAAGATCAGGGAGAAGGGAAGTAGCATACTACATCATCTGTGAAATGTGGTGGAGGCAGTGTTATAGCATGGGGCATGAGGGACTGCCAGTGGAAGTGGGTCACTGGTGTTTATTGATGATACAACTGCTGACAAAAGTTGCAGGGTGAATTTTGAAGTGTATAGGGCTAAACTGACTGCTCAGATTCAGACAAATGCTGCAAAACTGATAGAATAATGCTTGACAGTACAGACGGATGATGAGCCAAAATATTCTGCATAAGCAAACCAAGTGCTTTTCAAGGCAAAGAAGCAGAATATTCTTCAATGGTCAAGTCAGTCGACTGACCTCAATCTAACTGGACAAGCATTTCACTTGTTAAAGACAAAATTGGAGGCAGAAAGTCCAATGAACAAGCAGGACCTGAAGACAGCTGCAGTAAAGGCCTGGCCAAGCATTACTAGAGTGGAAACCCTGCACTTGGAGATGGCCATGGGTTCCAGACATCAGACAGACATTAACTGAAAGGATTTTCAACCAATTACTGAAAATGATTGTTATATTCATGATTATGTTAGTTTGTCCAAATACTTTTGAGCCCCTGAAAATGGGGGAACTATGGATAAAAATGGTTGTCATTTCTAAAAGGCTCATATAATGTTTTTGTTAAACCCCTTGAATTAAAAGTGTTAAGTCTAGACTTCAATCACCTCTTGATTGCTTCATTTCAAATTCATTGTGGTAGTGCACAGAGCCAAAATTACTTTAATTGTATCACTGTCCAAATACTTATAAGCCTAGCTGTATTTGGATATTTTTCAGGTGAAAAATATGAAAGGAGTCATATGTAATTAATTTTTACATTAATATGTTGTCTTGCTAATAATACTGTGACATGTGTTCTACCTTAGATCTTTAATAGCAGTTTTGATGACAACAAACAATTTAGCTCAACCAGTTTGTCAATCCTGTTCACCTAAGCTCTCCAAAATAACATCAAGTCAAGTTTTGAAGGTTACTAGAATCTTACTGTCTACCACACTACTTGGTAACTTATTCCATGTGTTTGTGTGTTATGGTCTGATTTCTTTCTCTTTTTTTTCTGGTGTTCTTCTAAATCCTTTCTGGTAAAATGTGTTTTCCATTGGTGTTTTACACACTGAAGAATTGAAATCTAATGGACACTGCTATTTTGTGGAATTTTTCTTTATACAGTTGCTATGGTATTGCTACCCAGAGATTACCAAGAATGTATTGCATATGGCGTCATCAGTGCAACTGTGTAAAGATCAATGACGGACACTTTCTGGTTACCAGAGATTTTGCACAGAAACCTCTAACTATAGCATAAGTGTTTTTGTTCATGATTGCCTAATAAAGACTTTAGCACTTTGATATTCTGGCTAGAATGTATGGTTACTGCTTTTGAGCTTGACAAAAGATAGGATTGACTTTTGGTTTCAGACTAGAATTAGTTTTTTAACGTACATTTCATCTCCTTGTCACTTTACCTTGTTTTCTGCCTCTTCTACATCTTGGCAGCACACTATGATTCTCTGTTATAATACAGCAAACATTTTCCCCTAACAAGCTTTCATTTGTGACCCCAGGTTCTTGTTGAAAAATTAATTTTAAAGTAACAGCAGGAATCCGCTATACTAATTCCCTTCATAATTCTGAACAATTCAATCATGTTACCTCCTAACCTCCCTTAGCCTAAATTACAGAGGTTCAACTTCTTTAACTTGTCCGGATACCTCATACCTCTCAGGTATGGGATCCATCTAGTCGCTCATCTTTGGACTTTCTTTAGAGCTGCTGTCTGTTTTGTAATATGGAGAGTAAATATATACAAAGTACGCTAAATGAGTCCTCACTTATGTTTTAGTCTGTAATGCAAATAACACCAAATTTATTTATAGTGGACTGGGAAATATCCAAAAGTTGAAATGCCAAACAGGGATCATTACCAAAGTCAACATTCCCATTCATGTCAGCGGTCTTATATATGGAGCTATAGTATATAAAACAGTGATTGACTAAAATAAAAACATTTTCAATATTTAAGTGACAATTTGCCAAGATTGATCTCTGTACGAATGCACCCACATTTGTCTACTCGTATGTTAGGGCATTACTGAGAGCTACATTCAAAGGCAAAACTACAAAATCAACCTTGTATTCCAGTATTTAATCACACATAAAATGAGTATGTAAGCAATTAATGATTTACTAACATGAAATTATATAACTAGAAAAACTGACTGATTCATTTTTTTCTTCGCAAATACTCCAAACACTTGCTGCATGCAAGCTGAATCCCAACAGTAAACAGCAGCACCCGTAAATTGGAGGCCTTGTTCCCTTTGGCTTTAATTTTAATTAGAAGGGAAGGGAGACAATTAAGGGAGACATACTTAGAAAATGTAATAGGAAAACAATAAAGGAAGAAAAGGCGGAGGTAGTGTTGAAGCTTCAAAAATACCATGACATAGAGGAAATTACGCTGATAGTACACTGGATAATAGAGACTGTAATGCACCCCAGTACGCTAAAATGACTACAGAGTTATACGAACAGCTGCCAAGAGAACATTTTGTCCTACTGAAAATAGAACATTAGTTTTTATCATGCTTGATTTCTCTTAATTTGAACTCTGCACGTTAGGGTTTTGGCTAGGAGCTACCTCTATTATAAATTACTTTTACTCATCATTCCATTTTCATTTGTGTATTTATCTGTCCAATCTTTATTTATTAGTCAGCTTCGCAGTTTGGAGAGACAAGAATGATGTCAGCAAAACCAAACTTAAATCCTGCCTTGCCATTAACATGCCCATCTGTCTCTGGAGGAGCTATTCAGGATGTATAGGGAAAAAAGGAAGAGGAAATAGGAAAAATAAAAAAGGAATTTGACATGCCATTGCGTACATCAGAGTGACTAAAACTCCTTTAAGGCCTTTAAATTGAAAACATAAACCTTAGTGACGGCTCATAATTGGATTTCTGGAAAGAAGACAAAAAAAGGGAGCAGAAGTAATAATTCTATGCCATTTCAGACACTTTTTCGGATTAAAAAAAATGGAGGAAATGACAGCATCGAACTTCCTTTTGAAACACTAGTGTCTTACGGATGGTTGTTGTTGCTACTGATATTTTTGACATTACTACTTTTTAAATGTTAAGCTATTGTATTTGTTGGAATGATATGAACTCCAGGAAGCTAAGGGAATATGTTAGCTAGTTTTACTCAACAAAAATATTCACATAGTTTGCCAGAGGTTTTGTTTGAATGAGTCAATCGAGAGGTTGGCCGCCCAGCACTGTGGGGTCACTTATTGTCTTGCTATTTCACTCCCTTCTAAATGAGATTCATCGGTTTGGTGCTGAGATTTATTAGCATTTATGTTTTTTAGCTGCTCATACACAAGGAAAGTCAGCAAGTAAATGTATTGGAAAGAAGAAAAGATTACAAGTCACCAACTCCCATCTTCTGGAATGTAACAAGCTTCAACCATTATAAAAAATGTGTGCAGGCAAAGAATGAAAAAGATGTGATTCTAAGTCTCAGAGAATTGGGGTTAAAGAAATTGTCAGTCTGGTGTCTATTTTCCCGACCCTTTCAGAGTTGTTACTTGTCAGAGCTGACAGGAAAAGCCTCTGGGTACTGTAGCCTGTACGTGTTTCAGCTAAAAAGCATCTGTGAAATGGAGTCACCGGTCAGATGATGAAAACCTGAGACAGAATCAGGTGCCATACATTCTAGTTTTTATGTTGTTCTTGTTGTCTACTGTTGGGATGTTTGCATGTGTTTCATTTAGTTCATTTGTTAGATTACTAAATTATAGTGTAGATCCTTAAAATTATCATGGCGACAACAGGTCTCATTGAACCATACAGCACAGTTGCTATCTTTAACACATGAGTTTTTCGTAGTTTCAGTGATTTTTATTTTTGTCTCATAAAAACACTGCAAAAAAGTGACTCATTGAGTGTTCCTAATAACTGTGTAATATTTCTGCAACTGTGAACCATAAAAAGAGATGTCTCTGTGAAGTACTTGAAACCCTATAATGAGAAAAGAAAATGGAATCACTCATCCTTTTAGGAATGACTTCACGAAAAATCTAGAAAGCATATTACATTTTTAAAGTTTGATTTAATATTTAATAAAGTCCAGCAATCCAAACGCAGTGAGGCATTTCAGCTGGGGCCACAGAGTTAGAAAGATGCCTTGCAGCTGTTTTAGAAACAGCCATCTTTTTAGTCCATCTGTCAGAAAAAAGAAACAAAACAACAGCTTACAACAGCTTACCTCAGTTAGCAGGTGTTTCTTTGTATTTCGGGGTGCACAAGCAAAATGATGCCACCCCAAAGCTTTTCACTGTTATATTCTGATTGCTAGGCACCTCCTGCTAACAGATGCCTCTCACGTTAGTGTCCTAAAAGAAAGAAGTGGGAGAGCCAACTGGCTCTACCTCTTGGAGCCATCCATCCTTTATATACAGTAACTCATTTAGTCCTGTTTAAGGTGACAAGTACCAGAGCCTTTCCTGTTGGAATTTGGTGCATGGCAACAAATGAACCTGAAATCTTCATCATGGGGCATGTTCAGTTAATGTGAAACTATAAACAAGTCTCCCAGCCTGCAAGTTAAACAAAAAGAGATGTTGATTGTTAGAAGCAGAAACGTTAGCAAGAAAAGCCATGAATATAAAAACAGGAAATACCATTGTCTAGGCATTAAAATTTAGATAGTAATCATTTTTCTAAATTAAGAGTCCAGTCTCCTGCCTTTCATGTTGCTTATAATATTTGAGCTTATCTCAGCCCATGTGTCTCACTTTTAGAATCATTATTCTAGAACTGCATGTCCCATATTTTACATTTTCTTATCCCTTACTTGTCAATCTCTGTCTCTATCTAAAACATGGTATTCAATTTCTCACCATAGCTGATAGTAATGTAATGGTGTTGCTACATTTATGAATGAAATGGTTCCTGAATTTGCATCAGTGACAGACATACAGAAGTGAACAATGTGATAATTAAAAACAGTTGATGCATGTCAAGATAAGGAACATCAAAATTAGTAAATGTCATTATGATTAAAGGTTACTGTCAAGGTAAACAGAAACCAAAATTTACTTTCACAGACCACTGCATCTTCAAGATTGGTCAGGCTTGGCTAAATTGTATAATGTGTGGTAAAAAAATAAGCAGTAGACAGGAAAATATTTGGAGATGGCCACCTCATATACTGACAAATCAGCAAAATGAGAGAAACACATCTTTACAGAAGCAGAGTTCACAACTGAGGTGACTAGCAGGTTGATTCTGAGCTATAAATATAGTGGATAAGAGGAAGGGGTGGAGTCAAGGCAGCCAGAACAGGAACTGATGTGGCAGGAAGATGGATTCTGGGTACTGGAAGTGACCTCATCAGGGTTTGTCAGAAGTGACATCAACAGTGGGTAGACTGGTGGTGATGTCATTGGGAGGCAGGGTCTTCGGCTGAACTGCAGAGGAACAAGAGGAGAGGGGATCAGGTGAGACCCCCGGTCTGTCTGATGAATAACACTATTTAAGCATGCAAACTGTCCCCCATGTGCACGTGTGTGACAAATGTCTCTTCAGTTGTTGAAGTCTGGACTATGGAAAAGCTTACAGTATTTATGATTATTTATGGGTAATAGCTATTATATAAAAACATTTATTTTACTAACCCTAAAGTGTGGACACTGAAGTGATCCCACTGAAGTAGAAGTCACTGGTTGCATCAGTTTACAGTTTGCCAGACAATTCATTCTAGCTGTGTGGCATGCAGGACAGTTCTCTCACTTTTTTTGCAGAACTTCACTTACTGTACCTTGTCCTCCAATGTGGGGTCTCTTTTGAAACCTTCTTGGGTCTCTCCCTACTAGTGCACTGTACATAGTCACTCATAGGGTTTGCAGTTCTTATGTTGCACTATCAATGTATGTCCTTTATAGACTTATTGAAGTAGCCTGTTATTCTAAATGCAGTTTTAGTCTGATAGAAAACAAAACACAAAAAACAAAATCCACCAAAACATATATTACACTTAAAGGAAATAAAATTGATGAAAACACATGCAACCACATGCTGTCTTCTTATCTTCACTCATGTGGAGAGTCATGAAGGACACTCTTACTGCCTTACAACTGTTTTCAAACTTTCAGTCTTAATTAAATATGCCATTCACCAGAAATACAGAAGAGTGGAAGTTAATGCGAAAAGTTATCCCTGTCACAGTGGATGATTAGTGATAAGTAGTTTATAGAAGAAAAGAAGCTGAACAAAAAAATATAAGGAATGGGATGCAATAGGGTACAGCCACATTTACAGTAATTTCAGTTGTAGAAGACTCCCTGTAGCAATGGATTTTTAAAAAGAAGAACTATGGTTATAGGTGGCGTCACTGCTCTTTCATCTGGGACATTTTCTTCTGGGCTGAAGGAGGAACAGGAAAAACAAGCGAGTGGCTGGACTACAAATAAATCTTTCTCTGGTGCACCTTTCAGATTGGTCACTAAAAAGGCACACTATTCCAACATGTCTGACAAAGAACAAATCAGTAGAATCCACGGCAGTGTACATATACAGGATCTAAAATGAGACTCAACATATGTAATGACACAGTTTGATTAGACTGGAGAGTTGTTTGTTTTTTGTCAGTGTGGTATTTACTGAGAAAGGGTACAGTAATGACTTTGCTCCAGTTGCTCCAGATCTGTCAACATGCTCCCGTGACATGACGAACCTGGGGAGAATGGATATGTCACATACCTGTTGCCAGTTAATGAAAATTGTGTGGTTGCATGTATTGTCCTCATGAATAATGACACCAGGCAGTGCAACCTTATCCAAACAAGCACCAGAAGTGCTGGTCCAGGAGTAGGTCAGTCAGGAGTGCGGTACAGAGTACAACACTGTCTATAACACCTTATATGTGAATCAAGTGGTCATCAGCTCCAAGTCCTTTGTGAGACTCTCTGCTGAAGACGATCAGGCTGTATGAGCCTGACCCTAGTCCAGACAAAGTCAGTGGTTAAACAACAGTCAAACTTACATCTAACAATGAATGTCAAAAAAGGAACTCCACTTCTGTAAGTCATCAGTTCTTTACAAGGAGCGCTCACGAGGTGTCCATTCTCTGGGCCTCTCAGTGGTGTGATCAGCTTTTTTTGGAAACCGTCCTCACACACATTGCCCCATTTTCATGGGGTATAATATGTCAGGCTAACCACTCTGTCCAATAAAGACATGAACTTGATCCTAATCAAAGTTAACTGTTAAAAGAGTTGTTGAGTCATTCATGTTGTGCTGCAGCACTCAACATAGTCTGATCCTATGACTCATTTACAGTACCACCTTTTTATAGTGAACCCAGTGTACAGCATTTTAATGGCTGTTGTCACTGTAACATACATGCATTTATCTACTTGGATTTTCGTTTTTCACTGCCTCTAGATCCATGACATAGACATAGTTATAGAAATGTGCCACAAATGCCACACTGAGACCATGCCAGCTGGAATCCACTATCCACTAGAATTTCTATCATATCATCTTCCGCATATTCCATTTCAAGGTCAGAGGCAAGAGCCTGTCCTAGCAGTGCTGGGCAAAAGGCAGTAAAAATCCTTGGACAGGGCACCAGTCCAATTCAGGGCCCTCACAGAACCAATTTTAAATAAACAATTAACCTAAACTGCACATTGTTGAGGATCTGGAAGGAAAACTGGAGTGTCTTGAGAAGTATTGGGACAATGTGCAAAGTCCATCCAGGCAACCACTGGGTGTGAGGTTCAGACGTAGAATACTGGATCTAAAAGGCAGCACTACTATCCGCTGCACCACCCAATATTTTGATATATGTTAAAAAACTGTCAGTTCTGTGATGAAGAATAATAAGTGTACATTATCATCCATTCTGAAACCTGCTTAATCGAACTGTAAGCACAAGGTAAGCGTCAACTAAGCATGGAGCATCAGTCCATTGCAAAGCAAATTCACTCTCACGCCAAAATCAGGCCAGTTCAAAATAGCAAATTACCCTAACCTGTGTATTTTTTGGAATGTGGGATGAAAAGTGGAGTTCCCAGAAAAAAAAAAACATACAGCGAGAACTCCAGACCTAACATGTAAACCTAGATATGTGAGGTGGTAACAATAAGCACTGTATTACCATGCAATCAAATTCAGTTCTTTTCATCTGTATATACCTGACATGCAGCCTTGTACTGCTTGATTTCCAAAAACACGCCTCTTGTTTATTATTTATAAAGTTTGATGATCTTCAAAGCTAAAAGAAAGATGAGAGGAATGTTGGTTTAACATTGCATTCCATTTTCATTTAAAATGTGTAAAAAAGATTGGCACGATCTACCAGCAATATCAAATGACTGTCTAAAAATAAACCTGTAATGGAATTGCAGAACAAGTGTGGTTATTCTGTACTGATTCTAAGATATTGTTATTCCAATAAGTGTATATTTACATTTGATATATTTGTTCTTCTTTTTATTTCCATTTCATATTAAGGAAATGGCCTATAATGTCTGCCTACAGAATCAATTACTGTAGTGTTTTCTTCATAGCTTGTAATATTCTAAGAAATTATTTCCCTATGGGGAGATTTTTTAAGTTGATGTTGGTTAAAATGACAGTTTTATTTGTGAAGTGGAAAAAATTATACAAGATGGTGAGACTTGCAAGTGTCCAAAGTTTCTTAAATTGTTTATCTATGTTAATTTAAACATTATGTGAGGAACCACTGTGTGGCATGCTGAGAGCAGCCTGGTACTATAGAGGAATAATGAAACAAATTGTGCCATTGGAATGGGCAAATTGTACTGTATATTGATGTTAGCTGTTAAGTTGGATACTGAGAATACCATCCAGAACCAACATTGTGCTCATGATTGCATGTTTTATGGGGAAGTATTCTTTTTATGGCACCAGAATTTTGGAGTTTTACCCATGGGCTATTTATTATGAACAGACAAGGCATTTCTAAGTGCAGATAACTCAATGTGCAGATAATTTAAAGTATCTAGTTCTGTATCTTTGGTTTTAAATTCATGTTGAGTTTGAAAGTATGTGATTATTTTTGAAGTTTAGAAGAGTTCCTGAACAGTAACTTAACTTTGGCTTTAGTTCTGTGGAAGGGTGAATAGTTCTGAACATTTGGCTGCTCTTGTTCAACCCCTGTTCCTGACACCAATCCTGAAACACGTTTTCAGTTCAATTTATTCTTAGATTATACCCTTTACTGTTTACATCCTCAGTGTGCTCGCAAGCTTTTGAAACCACAATATTTGAATGACACTGAGACATTTGGTGAAAAAAGGAACGTTTTCATGCAATTTTCTGTTGACTCTGTTCTGCATTTTGCCCTTCCTAATCCTTGCTTCAGTCCCGAGCTGTCAGTGTTGATTTCCAGCTCAATGTTGCCTTGATGACAGTAAGCATAAATGTGTGATTGGGAGCGGCCTGCATTGGATTGACATCCTTTCCAGAAGTGATCTTTTACTGGCATCTTTTTCTGCCAGGATAAGCTGTAGCTGCCCGTAATTCTCTAATGTAAACAGGGGGTTCAGAGAATGCTAATGATTAAATAAAGCTATAATCAGAAAAAAAGAAGCAAAGTGGTCAGAGGCATATGGAAGTCAAAAATATATAAGCAAATGTGAAAGTGAAATGTGACAATGAGAGGATGAATCTGCAGATCTAAATTAGTTAAAGAGTTGTTTGCTGTTTTGAATACATTGTTATATATCCATTCTAATGCTATTCATGTAATTTCATTCATATATAGTATTAAAGGGAGGGTACAAAACAAAAAAACTTCTAAGTTATAAGAGTGGTAATATCTCTCACCACTGTTAATAGAGGAAATATTTTTGCCTTGGAGTAATTTTGCTTCTCTTTATTATTTCAGCTGTAGCTGGCTTTTAGAGGTTGTTGCTTTAGGCTAACTACAAAGCATATGTTCAACTATCTTTTTTAGTAGAAACCATGCACATAAAAATGCAATCAAATTTCATTGTCACACAGCTTAAGTGAATCTAACTTCAGTTTTTATAGAAAAGTATCTTAAGTGTAATAAACCTCTAACATCTCTGCACTTTTTGATATGTACATCCCTTTCCCATTGGGATTAATAAAGTATCTATCTATCTATCTATCTATCTATCTATCTATCTATCTATCTATCTATCTATCTATCTATCTATCTATCTATCTATCTATCTATCTGTTATTTGCAAAATTACTTTCCTAAATAAATAGGTATTTTATCATCCTCAAAAATTACTTGAATATTTGGCATTATGCAGAATATTCTATTTACAGTATACTACAATATAGCTATCCACTTACACTATCACAGCATGCATATGCAATATATTTATTATTTATATTTATTGCTTCATTTAAGGATAGGTATGTATTGGATCACCTACCATCTATTAGGTATCATTGGGGGAGCAGGAGTGACTCTATGACTAAGGTCTGTCCTGGTATCTGCAAGGTTGCTGGTTCAAATCCTTTTCCTGCGAGATTAGATCCTACTCCATTGGGCCCTTGAGCAAGGCCCTTAACCTGAAAATTGATCCAGGGGTGCTACACAATGGAATGAAGAGTCTCCAGTAGCACCCTACACTCTAACCCCAAAAATCATGCAAAAAGACAATTTCTCCTTTGGAATTAATAAAGTATATTAAATCAAATGTAAATTTCACTAGCCAAACAAAATGTACAGGGAAGGTTTTATAACTTGTCACTCCGCATCATTGACTTAACTAGAATTTGATGAGTCTTGAAGCAAAAAATAAATCAGGCCCCACGTCTTGTAAAATCTACTTTAATCCAATTAAAAATGACCACCATCAATGAGATACATAAAATATATACTCTACATAAAAGGTCAATTATCATAATTAACTCTTTCAGGGCTGATGTCAACTTTTGTCAAAAGGAGGAGTTGACGATGGTAATCAACTGTAAACTGTGACAAAACCAACTGTTATGTTTTAGTTGGACTCTCGTTGTCTGAAGGAACATTAAATTAATTGGTTTGACCGAGATTTCCTGCGCTCGCATGAGTAGCAAGGTGCAAACAACGGTAAAAATGGGACTGACATCTGGTGAAAGATCAAAGTGAATGTGTAAAACAAAATACTCTGCCAACGACATGTTGCCTATTATCTCTGAATTGGACTATGACTTGTCGGACTCTGATTTTGATACAAGTGACCGAAAACAAATGTGAGGTTCCAGCTTCAGCTGATTGGTCCCCAGCTAATCGTGGTACTGACAATGTTCACCAGGTAGAACTGCCACTTAACAATGACAAGAGGTAGAAACCACATTGCAATGCACTGTGACCATGATCATTGCTGCTGCCCCAGCCACGAAAAGACAGCCTGGCAGCAAACCTGCTGCACATTCTTCACAATCTGGCTGCCACAGCATGCAGCAACAGATGTTTTATGTAGATTTCTGTGTGAAACCATTGCTTTTCAGAAACAGTTTTTTGGAAAAAATATTCAGCCCTCAAAGAGTTAAGGTTTATGGAATTGTAGGAATAGTATAACCATATACCTTTTCATTCTAATATCAAGTACATAAGCATGTTAATAAAAAGCCTTGCAGAAAAACAGGCATGAAGTCACTATGGGTTCCCCCAAACCCATGAGCCCCACTGCAACTGCCCCAGCTGCACTGCTTATAGTTACTCTACTGCTTTGCATCTTGCCTTATTGTATACAAGTTTTAACCACTTCATTGGATGCAACATGGCTGATAGCTTGGTATAGTTACTGGATGACCTCTCAGGCTAGTGGCATATCTAGCAAGTATGTATTTTTCTCATTTGCTGGCTTGTTCTGTTATGCTGTTCTTGCATTTCTGTCCGTCGGTGAAGAGCACATACCATCTCTTGACTACAAAGCATCATTCAGGTTTATAGACTATGAAGTGTATTTGTTTTCTGCATCTAGTTCATCTATTTCAAAGGCAACCAAATATAGGACCTTTCATGGTAATTTTGGGTGCAAGACAGGTACCAGGCCTGTATGAATGGTAGTTCACCTAAGGGTACACACACACACACACGTACACACCCTCTCACACCAACCCATAAATCATCAGAATTACATCATCTGGTTTTTCACCACAGTAAGCCTACACCTGCCCTTAAGCGTCATTTGTCAGGCATTCTGTGCCCTCTTCGTGACAATTCGTCTTTCCTATTCCAACTGACCTATCTCTGAGATTGCCATTTGGCCTGCTGGAGTTGTACTGGACTCATGTCAGCACTCTTGTTCTCTTGGTTAGAGGCTTGGACACCCTTTTTGCATGGTTCACCGTTTGCTTTCTAGGTTTAGCTTCCACCATACCTGGCATCTCCTGTCTGTCCACAATGGCTTAGTGTTCTGTGATCACCCTAGTAGCTTATGTGCTGTAACTCTTTGTCTCTTTAGCTCTCTCTGGGCCTTGATTTACCCAAAGTCATTTGTGTATAAAATCATGCATTATTAAGATAGCTAGTACAATATGGCGCACATTTTTACATTTAATGTATAAAAAGCCCGCTGTATGTATGCATATGAAACTCCTTGGATTGGCAAAGAGCGTCTTTTAAAAATAGCAAGTTGTGTGTGGCAGAGATTAGTGCTTCTAGGGAACTAAGCCTTGCAGAGATGAGAGTCAGGAGAGCATCGGCAGAACTTTTTTTTCCCTTTATCAGTCAGATTCCAGTGTTTAGGCTTATGTGATTTAAAACATCATACAATTTATTTATCTTTCAGTACTGTCAGAAAATAATTAGAATTACTTGAGCAATTTAACATCAAAGTTCATGCTATAGTAACACTAATGCTGAAACATCACAAATATCTGAATTTGTAGTGCTTTCAAATGATTCTAAAAATTCTTATTTCCACTTTTATGTCACCGCTGCTCATCCTGCAGATTCCCTCATAGACAATATAGTTTTCTGTAGAAATATTTGAATTTTGACCTTTTTCTGTTTAATATTGCGGGTGAAGGATTGTAGAGTACATGTGCATTTCTGATGTTGTTGGATTTACAAGTGCTTTAAAGTGGATCTGAGAGAGGTGAGCAAAAAAAGAATAGCTGGTGCACACATTCATCCATCTTCTGAACCCACTTCTCCATTACAAGGTCAGGGGCTCTGAAGCCCATTACAGTAGCAGTAGGTGGAAAGCAGAACACAAGCTTAGATAGGAAGTCCGTTAATCACAGAATACAATCACTCAAAAACTGAATCTATTCAGAAATACCAAATGACCTACCAGTACTGTCTTTGAGTTGTTTAATTTTGCTCTGCCTCTAGTCATGTCATAAAGACCACAACTTTCACTAAATAGAACAATTTTGAGGAGTGGCTGTACCACTTTTAGGCTATCCCAGGGATATACTCATAATGTAATAAGTTGATGTACTGGCTTTACCTTTACTGTATGTGGACAAGAAGTAAAACAGCACTTTCAAGTATGTACTGTAAATCATTACCAAAGATTTTTTTCTTAAATGGATTGCAGATAAAAAAGCTTCAGAGACTCAGGCAATGGTATATATTAAGTCTTCTGTAAGCTTAATAGTTTTCAGATGCAAACAAATATTAAAAGCAAGTTTGTTTTGCAAGGTTGGCCATTTGAAAGATGTTTGAACTCTGAAGTGGTGTTTGTCTGGATTCTTTTTTCATATTTGGCTGTGATATTTTTCATTTCTCTCTATAGTTTAGTTTGAATTTTTGGTGGTTAGTTGTTATTTAAGTACACTGTTAAAAAGACAAGTGTGTAACTGTTCTTTATTTAGTAGATATCTTTATTCAAGGTGACTTACCTAAGAAGCCTCAACACGTACAATATGAGTGCTTAGAAACTACACATTTCATAAGTATTAGAGAACAAAATTCACATAGAAGATTAAAAGTGTAGCACTTTAGTTAATCCCAAGAATTGGTGAAAAAAATAAAAACATTGGAAGCTGCTACACGATTATTTTGGTTGGTACAGATATTCCACAGGAGAGCTGAGAAGTAGAAAGTCTAAACAGTCAGAAAAATGTTTTCAGGAATCTGAACTTGAGTTGATTTTGGATGGTCATTGGAAGCTCAGTCCACAGTTTGGAAGCAAGAACTGAGATGCAAGAACCGAGAGGAATTGTTCAGTTCTAGCAATAGGACAACAAGAGTGACAGTCAACACACAGGCCAAGGCAAAATGGAAACTTCTTTAAGATACATAAGTAGAGACAAGGTTGAAGGTTTTGAGGAGTTGGACACCTTATAAACATCTGTAGGAACAAGACAAGAGTTTAGAGAGTTTTAAATTGTTAAACGAAACACAGGAACAGTTGGGGCACCATATAAGTGAACCCCCTATAGTTGTTTGAAAAATGACAGAAATGTTGAAATTGTTTAGAGGTCTTTGTAGACAAAAGTCAAGAGGTAGATTGAATCAAAATGGCGGGGGAACCCCTTAAGAAGAAGCCAGGCTGGAAGGGGCGGGGCCAGGAAACCACGACCTGGAAGTGACATCTGTTGTTGCTGCCAGTTGTCCGATCTGAAGGGGAGAGAGGAAGAAAAACATTAGGTTAGGCAACAGCAGCAACCCTTAACTCTAGGTAGAATTACCTTTAGATAAGCCATCAAATTGTTTCCCAAGCCCATGTGTCTGACAAAATGAACATCAACAGAAAACCAATGCAGTGGAACAGTACAGGTGAAATGAAGAACAAAGAACACTAATTAAGCAACTGCTTATTGGAAAAGCTGGGGAGGTGTCATAACAGATACTAGGAGCGCTGCCATGAGAGACAACAACACCCTGTACGTGGAGTTGAGAAAGGTAAAGAACGATTGAATCTTGTGAATGTTATCAAGAAAGAAATGTAATGATTTAAGAAGAAGAGGCAATCATCCAAGGCCAAGCCAAGACAACATAATCAAGGACAAAATTTAAAGAAAATCAGTGGGTGAAGTAGCAGAAGGTAAGTACAAGATATCAGACTTGGATAGGTTATGTTCATTAAACCAAGTAGGGATATCTTTAGAGAGGCAGTTGCAGAACTGTGTTGAAACCTGTGAATTTAAAGAAGGAAATGAAACAAAGATCTGGGCGTCATTGGCATTAAGACAGTGTGAAGATTCAGGGCAAGTAATAAGGGTCCCTAGAGAATAAAAGTAGAGGAAAAAAGAGAAGAGAACTCAAGATGGATTCCTGAGGCATACCTGTGGAAAGCTTCAGAGAAGAGGATAGATCTTCAGGATCTTGAAACGGTCCAACACAGAACCTGTGATTCTAAGTTTATCAAGGGAAACAGCAAACAGGGTGTGGATAAATGTATTTGAAATTGGTGAAAGGTCAGTCAATAAGGATAAGGACAGGAATGACAGCAACAACTCTAGCAGAACTAAATGCAGTTGTTACTAAAAGCACAGCCAACTCATTAGAATGGCCTTTACTGAAATGAAATTGAAGTGAATTGTGTAGATTTGTATAGAAAATATTATCATTTAAGCAGGGCTCCCATCGTCTTCTTTTCTTAAAAAAAAGAACTAATGCCAGTGTGAAAAGGATGATGGCAAACTTTCTGCAAACTGTTAGGATCCCCAATTTAAACTTTGGGCTGTCATGTATGAACACCGTCAATACAGAAAATGAACTGATTCACCTTTAAAGGTTGAATAAACAAATCACACTAAACTCCTTCAATGGTTAATCAAGTAATTTATTATTTTATGTCATATAAACTTATTAGCTATGTGTTCTACTAATTTTCCTAAACCACTTTTCTAATGTCAGAGTTGGGAATGCTTCGAGATTTTCCCAAAAGCACTGGTTGTTAGGCAGAACCATAACATATTAATTGGAAAAAAAATGGTATACATAGAATTAATACTTATGTTTTCTATTCAATAGGTGCATAAAATCAGATTTAATTGATTATGTATATTTGAATGTGATGCTAAATTTGTTTGTGAAAGATTTTTATACTCTGATTTAGGGTCAAGGCTACGTTAATTTTTTAACTGAGGTCTAATGAGAGAAGTCCATAAAGCCCTCAACATATTCCTGACAAACACCACCTAAAGTACAATGTAAGACTGACCAACACATTTCTTACTTTTTTACTTTGTGGATACCAAGAGGCTCTCCAGCTCCCCAAACACCCAACACAAGCAGGCACGGACACAAGTTAAAAGCCCAAGAGTCTTTTCTTCTGTGTTAACTCTTTAAACCAAATGTTTTTCATCATCACAGCTACAAGTGCGATTAGCACAATAGCACATTCTTTATCTGTTCTCTCTCAGTCACTGGCTAGGGCCTCTCCTCCTCTTCCTAGCAAACTTCGTCCACTTTCCTCCTGACTCTGGCTTGTCCTTGCAATGCAGGCAGCTCCTTTCATCTTCCACCTAGGAGTACTTTTGTTCATCCTTACATGTGATCCGAAAGCACTAACGGGTGAGATGGAAACCCCATGACATAGGGCTCCCCAGTCCCTGCCGCAGCCCCTGGCAGCACCCACGGAACCCAACAGGGCTGAGTTGAGGAACATGTCCCATGCTTCCCTGGGTTCCCTGGAATCCATGGCATTGCTACAACCCAGGGGTGTTGCCATCTAGCACTCCGGGGGAAATAATGCCTTGTGCAAATGATCTCCCCTTCCATTCCAAGGGCGTCTCAGCTTGGTAAAGCTGCAGGCCGTCCCTCACAACTTGCATATTTCCTGCTATAATATGCAGCTGGGTTTTGTCACTCTAAAAGCACTTTGTATCAACTCATTATAGAACTGCTTTGTTTTTTTGCTGTTTATAGCAATTCAAAAACCTGCAAAGTACACCCAGGGTGGGCTGGATACTGCTGAGGGAGAATGAAACTTCATGGTTGTGTTAACAACCTCAAATAACAGCAAAATGCTATGCTGAACACACTTAAATCAAAATCATTCTCCCAGTAAGCCATTTGAACAGGGACCAGGCCTGAAGTTAAAGCATTCCCTGTTTATGTGCAATATAAATATTAGCCAGATCGAACAGAAGACTGTAATATTAAAGTTTACTGTAATTTCTTTGGAAAAATGATCTGGTCAGGGTAACTGTAGCTCTGTTATGAACTGCATAACAATATTTTGAATGCAAAATAACAGTAATTTTCTATCCCAATTTACAGTATCTTGCTCAGAATTGTAGGGGCCAGAGACTAGCCCAGCAGAAGTGGGTGCAAGATGAAATCCAACCCTAGATGGACAAGAGTTTCCAAATGAGTCTGACTTGCCAAATATTTAAGAAAAAAATAGTTATTTTGCCAAGGTGTTGGATGGAGTGTTTTTGATAATATGCAGTGTTTAGCTCATGCCAAACATGGTGTTTACTGTGATGGCTAAAATGCTCAAGTTTGGTCTGATTGTACTGTAGAACCACCTTCTAGGTGACTTCAGAGTCTACCATGTGCCTTCTGGCAAACTCTAGCTAAGATGATATGTGCGTTTTTTTTTTTTCTAGCAGTGGATTTCTATTTGCCACTCACCCATAAAGCTACAATTGGTAAAGCAACTGGCAAACAGTTTTTGAATGCACAGATTCTCCAATCCCAGTCGTCTAGGTCTCTTAGAGGCCACCTTCACTTGTAATTTTCTTGCAAGGACAGACTTATCTAGGCAGATTTACAACTGTGTCATACTCTTTCCATTTCTCAATGATTGATTTAACTGGACACCAAGGGATATGCTGTGACACTGATTTTTTCTTGTCTGTCTCCCCTGGCTTTGCCTTTCAATTATCTTTTTATGGAGTTACTTGGAGTATTCTTTTGTCTTCATTGTGTAGGTTAGGCTATGATACTGACCAGAAGTTTTGCCCTTCCAGATAAAGTGCATTTATCCTACAATCAATTGATACCCTAGACTGGTGATCTCCATTGAGCTAATAACATAATGTCTGAAACCAACTGGTACACCTGTGTTGGTTTAGATGTGTCACATTAAAGAGGGTGAATACGTATGTGATCAATTATTGTGTTTTATATTTTAATGAAATTCAGTACTGAGATCTGTTATCACTTTCTGTTAAATTGTGTCAAAAAAGTTAAATTTATTCCCCAATGATTCAATATGTATAACAACAAAATATGAAAGCTTTAAAGGTAACTGAATTTATTGTGCTTTGCAGTCTATTTTCCAATGAGTTGCTTTTGTTTTTGACCATCTTTTGACTTGCCATTTGGATGTACTGACAGTTTAGTCACAGACTTCGTTGGTCTTTCAATTTAGCAAATGCGGCCTAACTGTTTCGCTTATCAAGAACTCTGAAAGGAAAATATATGTTACCACTTGAAGAATAATGACACCAGTTGGTGTTCAACGTTGTATCTGTAAAGTTGCACAACAACAAATGCAATGAGGAAAGAAAAGTTTGGTGTTTTTTCTCATTTTAAGTAGTTTTTTGACCTCTCAGTTTTTAAACTATTAATCTTCTAGGACTTAACATACTAAATTAAATCAAGCAAATAAGAAACAAATCTGGAGGAGATTTCCCACACCTGTTACACTCCTAAACATCTGTTCTCCTACTAAATCTCCACTTGGGTTATTGATTTTCCAAAGCTGCAGTTGTTGGTTGGATGACAGACTTCAGCCCAGCAACATCAGAAGAACCAGTATGAGGCAGGAGCCAACTCTGGATGAAATGCCAGTCATTTGTAAGGCACACTCATCCTCACAATCACATTAACTGACAATGGACCGATTAATTTACACTGCATGCATTTTATGAAATAAAACTGAAATACCCAAAAAATATACACAACTTGCAAACTACTTACACAGTTAACAGGTCTGAATCAAATTCAATCCTTGGCACTATAGGGTATTTCTGCCTCTTTGCTAACCCTCAATAAATGCATTGTGGGTAACAGCCCGTACACAGACAGGTAGACATGATGTTTAAACCACACACGTTTATTCACAACTACTATTTACACTTATCGTGAGCACAAACCCAGTGCTGCAGCACCAATCACCCCTCAAGTCCTTGGCCACACGCACAATGCCTTCTCTCAGTCTCTGGTCCGCTTCCACTCCTTTCCACCAAGCTTCGTCCTCTTCCACCCGACTCTTGCCCCTGACTGGAGGGAGGCGGCCCCTTTTATACACCCCGGAAGGACTCCAGGTGCTTCCTGAGGGTTTCTGTAGTCACACCCCTGTGTGGCAGAAGCTCTGCCGGTATATCCGGAAGTCCTCCGGGTGTCCCCAATCCTCTTCCCCCCAGTACTTCCGGGTGTGGCGGAAGTACTGAGGTCCAGGGCTCCCAAGGCATCAGAGGTGCCCCCTGGCGGTGACCACGGGCCCCTACAGGGTTGAGCTTCCATGCTCTGTACCCATGGCCCCCAAAGCAACCAGGGCGGACGCCCTCTTGTGTTCTGGAGGAGGCACAAGTCCTCCTCCGGTCCTCCTGGGCATCCCGTCCGGGTAGGAACCCCAGCCGGGTGCCACAGCATGTAATAGAATATGACTAACCATTATAGTGCTGGAAGTCAGCATTAGTAGTAGTAGTAGTAGTCGTATTGCTACATGTGCAGTGTACAGTGAAATTTGTACTTGCATGTCTGTCTAATATGCAACATGTCTCCACACTCCAGTACTATAATGAACAATAATGTGTTAAAATACATAACTTCATTTTAGAGAAATAGACTGACCCGGACAATAACAGGATGCCAGTTGATTGTGATGCCCATGCTTACACAAGGACAGATTTAGAGTCACTAGTCAAGCTAACGCAGGAGGAAACTAGAGCATCCAGAGGAAAACCCATGTAGACATGGAGAGAAGGTGCAATGTCAGTACAAACAATGACTGTAAGTGGGTTTCAAACCCCGGATGCTGGAATAATCAGGTAATAGTGCTAAACACTGTGCCATCATGCCTTCTTGAAAGAAGGCTACTAATTAGCAAATGAGTGTCTCTTTCTACTTGATGACTGTTCCTATCAGCTTTCAGTTTCCTTGCTCAATATGATAACTTCATGCCCAGACATACTGTAGCTGCTTTATTAATGTTAATCTCTGGCACCAGCCTTATTTTACCATCTCCTTCATATAGGAGTAATTGTTCACTTGATGTCTTTAGGACATCATCATTCAAATTGTTTTGGTTTCAGTTTATCAACATATACTCCATTTCACTGTGAATAGATAACTTAATAAAAAATAAACATTTTGTCATTTGTGGGAATAAAATTACTCATAGACACTACAAAAGTTATAAATACTTGCAGTCCAGAAAAAGAAACAAAAACAGTGAAATAAAATATAGAAATCAGACCCTCATACTGACCTATGAGAATATAACACTGAAAAAAATCTAGCATTCTATCTGTTTGACAGCTGGATATAAAAAGCAATTTGCACTGCTTGTGTGATTCAGCAGCTCTTTGGGAGTAGTCAAGAGTTTACACAAAAGATCCATCTTTAGTAGCAAGTCATGCAGGAGATCACAATACTGTATGCTCAAAAGTTAAGTAGATTCTCTAAGCACTCCAAAAACAAAATGCACTTCTGCACACACCACTCCATCATTTGTGCACCTGTTAGGGTCCCGTCACATTTAGAATTGTGATTATGAGCTTCCTAATAGTTTATCGTTTGCTGGCCTGGTTATTTCCATTTATACTTCATATATGCAAAATTGCACTCTCTTTGAAGATTAATGGCAGCATAAAAAACTCATTAGTTATAATGGAACAGAATTTAAAAAAATAAAGCATAAAATATTTTTAATGAAATCGTAATTATCAACAAATCAAGCACACTTGCAGCCAAAAAGCATATTAATGTGGTAATTATCTCCTTTGTCTGAATTCAAATTGCCTGCACGCCTATCTAGACCACACACTGTTGCTTGTCCCTCCTTGTCTCACTCATTAGTACAAATATTAGAGCTTAGTTTTCCATCATTTATTTACTTGTTATTCTTATATTTCCTCACTTATTACTTACTATTCATTTATAGCCTTGGCATACGTTTTTCAGGGTCTGATTTGAGGGGTTTTGGTAAACCTATTACTTAAAAATAAGCCCATCCATCCATCCTTTATCCAGTCCGCTATATCCTAACTACAGGGCCACAGGGGTCTGCTGAAGCCAATCCCAGCCAACACAGGGCGCAAGGCAGGAAACAAACCCCGGGCAGGGTGGCAACCCACCACACTTAAAAATAAGCAAATCGGCAATTTAATGATTAAAAAAGTAAAGCATGTAGTGTAATGAAAAGTTAGATTCTGAGTCCCTGCAACCTATTAAAAAATATAATGTGAGCTGCTTTTGGAATATTTGTATTGTTGGACTGTATCATAAATGAAAATCTATCATTAGTTTTACTTTTAAATTTACAAAGGGCAAAATAAAGGCTGTTTCCTGCCTTGTGTTCAGTCCTGCAGTAGCCTCCCAACACTCTAAATAGGATGTACTGTATTTTAAAATATTTTATTGCAATGCTGAAATATTAAGTAAGCATCTGCCTCTGTTAACTTTGCTTTTAAATTTGTGCTCTTTATCTTCCTTTTGATAAGATTTCTATAAAAATTGAATCACAAATTGGGTGGACACACTACTATTTTATATTGCTTGTAAAAGTTTTGCTTCAGTGTTTAATTTGGGGTCTCTTTTGACATTGTGTTACTAAAAGGGCCTAGACTTTACAGTTCTCAAGTATTAGAAGGCAGACAGAAGAACATTTTTTTTTAATTTTATTTCCATAACAATGTTAATTTTATGGAGTTTGATTTGGTGAAGTTTATCCGAGTAAAGTTTCAATACGAGGAGGCAAAAGTTCAGTCTTTACTGCTGACTCGGTGTGTGACCCTGTTAGGCTGCCAATGGTCAAATTGCAGGGAATTATCTTTAAGCCTTTGTGATTTGTAAACCGCTTTGGATGAAGGCATCGGGCAAATCTAAACACTGGTAATGCAAATAAGCCTTTTTGGATATCCTGTATGTCAATCTTGTTCTATTTAATGTACTTTTATGACATAATGAAACTCAAGGGGGCTTAATATGGATAACAAAGTGAACATTGAGCAGAATAACTTGCTATCATATTGTAAAAAGCAGTTATCCTATTAGACTCTTATTTGAACAGCACATTGCTGTGCTGGGAAAATGCTTAATAATTAATCTTGCTATTGATTTGTTTCTTTTCATTTCTCAGAATCACAGCAGGAGGCATTAAATGGCAAGCTATGTTTATAAAAGAATCGACTGAAAAGTACCAAACCAGCAAGGCATTATGATGCTTAGTTAACATAATAATAAACTTAATTAGATTGTGGCACATTCAGTTAGAAGCAGTACCCTTTTGTTTAATTAGGAATCAATACTGACCTTTCATAGCCTTAGGGAATAAGAGTCAAGGAGAGGACTACTAGCATCAATCCATTTCATTTAATGCACACTATTAATAGATTGATCACTAGAGATGGCGCCCATCCAGAAAATAATAATGACGAAAATTGTTAGTCAGTGCTGTCAAGTGTAGAAGGGTAATCAACTAACATCACATTTTCATCTAGCTGTCTGTAATGAACTGTATCGCACCATATCTGTATGCGTGTGTAACCAACTGATATCACTGTGTATCCAGCTGGTATTTAAAAGTGAACTTCTAAATGTTTGCATGTAACCTGATTATCATGATAATAATCTTTTGTACTGTAAAGGCACAGAGGACATTGAATCATCAATTGTAATATTGTTTCAGGTGCCTAAAATAGAATATGCCAGTTTGGAAAAGGTTATAGAAAATGGGTGGATTCCATGATCAATGTAGTATTGTGTTCCATCCATCCGTCTATTATTCATTTTTAAGGTGAAGGGAAGAATTGGGCGCACTCTCTCACATACTTACAAACTATCAGACCGATCAACCTAATCTTATTATTGTATTTTTATATGTTTATTTGTGGATAAATAGTTTAAGAGTCAACAGAACTGGAAAGCAGTAGGCCATGAGGGCAGGTAAATGGAGGTAAGCAGATAAAATGTAGTCAAGTCTTTCTTTAGTAAGTAACAGAAAATGAATCCCACCTTTCTTCAAAGTTAATGAGTAAGCCTAACTTGTCTGAAATGAAGTAGCTAGATTGTTTGGCGTTAATCAAAAGCTATAAGTGTACACTAACAGAGAGAATCTGAACGCTTGGATGATGAGTGCTTCACATTGCCGGCTTACAAATTGTTACACTGATGACATTACTCGAGGCAACTTCTAGGGGTGACTTGACCTGGCAACCTGCAACACATCCATAACTACCAACATTCAAAATGGCAAGTGCCTGTAACGAAAACAAGATGACATTACGGTAGCTCCATAAACAAGCACCATAACAATAATTAATAATAAAAATAAGCAAATATTCAGAATTCTCTAATTCAGAAACAAGGAATTTACTTTTGACTGCAGACCAGAAAAAATTTGCAGTCAGTAAAATAGCTAAAATTCATAACAGTCACAATTATTCCTATTAAAAGACTTGCATCCCACCATGGGTCACATAGTGCCCTGTTTATGGATTGTCGTAACTAGAAGTCAGTTTATTTGTGTATAACTGTGTACATAATTTGTAAAATAGCTATTTTATCTTTTTGTTTCAATTTGGTGCTTTTATTGTTTCTAGACATAGTTTTGGAAGGTCATACAAGGGATGTTCAAAAAGTTTTGGCACTTTTATATTTTCATTGGAAACGGTCAAGGCGGGAGGAGTAGTAATTGGTTGTGTCTCAGAGTGTCATGTGACTGGGAAAATTGCATCGCAAATGAAGCTGACTATGTAGAAAAGTGATGGAATTTGTTTTTTAAATTCCTAATAAATAGAGTTAGAAAAAGTGCGGACATTTTTTGAACATCCTTCGTATATTCCTATGGTGTAACAAATAAAGCATGCTGCCCATTTAGGGTTGGCTTTGGCCTTAAGTGGAATACCACTCATACAGCACATCTCTCTGCCCTCCTTTTGTTTTGTTTAATTTTGAAATCACATAAAGGTAAAAGCAGAGAAGAATTAAAATCTGCCCCTAAATTTTAAAATATTAGTAAAACAGTGACAACCCACAAAATCAGTGAATCCAAATATAAACCTGTATCTTCATTAACTGCAAAAACAAGTAGTCAGGCCTGATGGGAGGCAAACCATGGCCAGGCCTGCTAAAAAAAAACAGTAGTTTACAGAAATCAAGAAAGGGGATTGCAATGGTGACCAGAGGACATCCAAACAAATTTTACTGTTTGCCCCACTTTTCAACATAGCAGCCAGATGCCATATTGAGGCTTACTACAGAATGCTTCAGTGAAGTCACATCGGAAAGGAGGATTTCCAGAGAGAGATAAAGAAAGGGGAATCTGTATATTTCAAGTGAGAGATTAGAGGTACATTCAAAACACTTGTATCTAAGGCAAGAAAACCTCTGCTGGATGACGGAGAGATTAAGCACAAATAAGTCTAGTAGGAGAAAGTTCACTGCCATTCATTGTATTGCCATGTTAAAACACTTCATGTTGTAGCTTCTTAGTTCAGAAAGCTCACTTTTTGATTCATTTCCTCATCCAGAAGATGTTAGAACATACATGTTAAAAAGTAGTCTGCTCATTCCACAAAATTTTTTAAAATTTATATAGCTTAGCTACTACATAGCTAAACAAACAAGTCTGATGGACTGAATGGTTTCCTCTCATTCGACAAATTTCTAATGTTCTGACATAATGCTTTTTCAAACAGCCCTTGGAATCACCAGAGGAATAATCAGGCTTATAGCCTGGTTAAAAGTGTCTTGCATCACAAGCAACAACTCTAAAGAAGACATTCTTTGTACAGTGATTACAGCAAACATAAGCGATGCTGTCTTAAATTGTTTGAGTTTTTTTGAGTACTGCTTTGCACTGCACAGGACACCCATTTTTTCCAACTCATTTGATGTTTATTTGGTGAACTTTGTTATTCTAGGGGTTTTATCCAATCTCAAATGGCCAGGAAGTGCATTATGCCAATGTTATGAAAAGGACTCACAAACATGATGAACATGGGTAAATACTCCAGAGAACTCCAGAAGAGCAGGTTAGAACTGTTTCTGGCCAGCCCAAGTGACACTCACCCAGTTCAGCTAACTCTCAACTACAAACAGCTGGCTAGGCCCAAGTACAGAGAAACTAGATTAAAATACAAAACATGCTTATTGTTTCAAAAATGCCTAATAATGGGGAGAAATTGAATAAAACTTTGGCTTGCGAATGGAAGGAAACATTAGTGCTTTATGAATTGAAACTAGGTACTTAATGAACAAGAAATAACAAAAGGGGCTCCAAAAAGCAGAAAGGAGATGCCAAAAAGGTAATCCTAAAGTGAACAAATCCCAATACAATAATAAAAAGAACTGGCAAAAAGCAAAGAAATGTCAGTTCTTATAAAACTCCAGTAACTTCAATGAAAACACTTCCTAAACTCCTTTGTGTTATCCCAGTGCACTAGCTAGGAAGATGTTTTTAAAGGAGATTGGGAGAAAAGACGTAGACATGCATGTAGAACTTTAGGGACCGTCAAAGCCAGACTTGACGATATTTCAGAAGAATTCAACGGATAGGACTGGCAAGCTTTGCTGAATGGCCTGTTCTCATCAAGATTGTTCTAATGTTCAAAGCCAGGAAAAGTGGTTAAAACTAAGAACACTGCAACACCATTACCAAAACCAAGATGAAAGTCAAAAATCTTAGTCAAAATATAAAGCGTAAGTCGAGACCAAAAAAGTAGGGAAAGGTTTGTTTTAAAAAAGGAGACTGATTGACAAAAAGGGGTTTCAAATCAACACGCATTTGGATGAGGAAGTGCCCAAAATGGTGACCTTTACTGGTGTTTCCTGATCTCTGAGCACATACCTCCTAAAAACATGCCCAATATAAACACAACACAGAGTTGTCTTAGCAATGAGTGACCAACATGGCGGTAAAAACCAAAGAAAATAATTCACAAAAATAAACTAAGTGATTCAGAACTATAAACCCAAAACTGCTGCTCGACCTTGTAACTTGACAAAGAAAAACACATAAAAAACTAATAATGAACCTATTTACAAAACTTTCCTCTGGGCTTTAAATAGCCTGAGGAGGGCCCGGGAGCAGTGACATCTGGGTGGAAACCTTCCAGAAAGCACACAGAACATTAGGACATTTAAAGAAAGAGTTTAAAAGAATTGTCGGTGCCACATGTTAAAGGATCCAAGGGTACAAAGCAGCTATTTCAAGTACTCTTTCATTCCAACAACTATTAATAAGTTCAATTTTAATAAACATCCACTAGCTGAAATCATATAATGAACAGTT
Source organism: Erpetoichthys calabaricus (assembly GCF_900747795.2). NCBI lineage: Eukaryota > Metazoa > Chordata > Cladistia > Polypteriformes > Polypteridae > Erpetoichthys > Erpetoichthys calabaricus. The sequence continues at coordinate 99,109,545 of NC_041394.2, read as the reverse complement.
AACATTTTGCATCAATCATCAGTGAAGACTAATTTTGATTTAATTTTTAGGTCTAATATATTTGATGTAATGTTTCACCATAAGTATTATGCTCACTACTATATTTTTTTATTTGTAGAAAGTTTATTTTTAATATCTATGTTACTTATTACTGTGTTTTTAATGTTATGTCATTGTCTCTCTGTAAATAAAACCTATTGACAAACCAACTTTCCCTCTTGGTATAATAAAATTGAATTGAAATTAATTCAATTCAATTAATTGTAAATATAACTAAAATGGCATAAAAAGGTAAAAAATAATCATTCAGAAATAACAAAACAACAGTAACAGTAAAACCTGAAATATACATAAATTGGGGCTGTAATATATCATGTGGCATGCATTCCGTTATTTTTGGGGAAAAAAACCATAGCAACAGTAAGCAAAACAGTCCACAAAATGATGATACCCATAAAGATTAATACTGATGCTGCAGTAAGATGTTAACCTTTTATGTTCTTAAATGAAATTCCAATCATTTTTAAGTAATACAACTGAATTCTACACTATTACAAACCCCCAAAAGGTGGAACCTAGACCAAAAATATGCAGGAGAAGGTCAGAGAAAATTAAAAATAAATTCAAATCATAACAGTTATGAATCAAAAATACCAAGTGACATTGAATATTGTGGGTTCAGTACACTCGTTGCTAGATTTGCTAAAAAAACTGTTTTGATTTATGCCTAAAATATAAAAATAGACCAAAGGCCTAAATACTTGAAACAGTCTAAAGGCCTAATTCTCAAAAAAGGTAAAGGGGGAACCATCAGGTCCATTGGCCCAGATAAACAAGGCCTTAAATATTTCATTTAACTTAATTTCTTGAATTCAATAAAGAAGATATCCCCAGGAACTCAAAAATAAGAAAACAAAAACACAATAGAAGAAAAGAACAAAAGAAATCTCTCAAAGGAAATACAAAAGACAGAACTACAGATTATACGAAAGCATAAATAGAGGACAAACAAATAAAATTATATCTTATGTATAAACATCTACACGTGGAAGTGTGTGTGTCTGTCCAGCGTGGAAGTGTGAGACTACAGCATGAAGCTCAAAGACAAACTCGCTTAGTCCCTAATACACAAACAAGGCGAGCACATTGGCAAAACGAAATCTCCAAGGAGAGAGAAACTCACTTAGCTGCTGATAGACAAAGGGGGCGAGTACATGCACAAAAATGAAGCCGACAACTCTGCATTTCAATATTTTTCTGACAAATTCAATAGTTTCTAGGAGCTTGGGCTTCTTACAGCATGGGCTTACACAGCTAGTTATATTATATTATATTATATTATATTATATTATATTATATTATATTATATTATATTATATTATATTATCCATCCATCCATCCATCCATTTTCCAACCCGCTGAATCCGAATACAGGGTCACGAGGGTCTGCTGGAGCCAATCCCAGCCAACACAGGGCACAAGGCAGGAACCAATCCCGGGCAGGGTGCCAACCCACCGCAGGACACACACAAACACACCCACACACCAATATATTGTTGTAATAAAACTGAAACTCAATCTTAGCAAAAACAAACCAAAGTACGTTTTACCCTGCTTTGCCTGGGTATAAATAATTGCGGGAAAAATGTCTTGGAAATTCAGTATGGCTAAACACAACCCACGATAAAAACAAAAAGGGAATATGCAGTAACAGTTCTATTCTGCATCAAGAGCTGTGCTGATAATGTCACTATCACAAAGAGGATCTGGGAGTTTCCAAATCAGAAACCCCGGGTGACAAAAGAAGTACAGACACTCCTCAAAAAATGTAACACTGCCTTCAAGACAGGTGTTATACAGTACAGGCAGAGCTGAACTGAGGAGAGATATCAAAGAAGCCAAAGAGGCCTATAAGAGGAAAATAAAAGACCACCTCACAGAGGTCAACCCTCTGGCAAGGAATTAAACACATTTCAAGTTAGAAGGGGAGCAACCCCAGGTCTATCAGCTTCAATACCCCGCTGTCAGAGGAACTGAACCATTTCTTTGCCAGGTTTGAGATAAGGAGGCCCAACCAGCCTCCAGAACCCACACACTCACTCTGCAAGAACATGACGTGAGACATGTGCTCAGAACGGTGAACCCAAGGAAGGCCACTGGCTCTGATGAAGTATGTGGGAAAATACCCAAAGCATTCACTGAACAGTTTGCTTGGGTCTTCACGAAGGTTTTTATTCTTTCTCCGGCATCAGCCACTATTCTACCCTGTCTAATATCATCAATCATTATTCCTGTCGCTAAAAAAATAGCCACAGCGAGCTTAAATGATTATAGACCAGTTGCAATCATGCTGGTAGTAATGAAGTGCTTCAAGACATTAGTCTTACAGCATATTAAATCCTGCCTCCCATCTATTTTCAACTGACATCGGTTTGCTTACAGATCAAACAGGTAGATAGATAGGTACACAGAAAATGCCATTGCTACCACTCTAAATGCTGTGCTGAGCCATGTAGACCAAAGAGGGAGCTATGTTAAGGCTGCTCTTCATAAACTACAGTTCAGCATTTAATACAATAATCCCTGACATACTGTATTGGTAAGCAAACTGACAGACTTAGACTTCCCCTCCTCTACCTGCACCTAAACAAAGGATTTTCTGACAAACTGTCTACAAACGGTTAAACTCGACAATTTGTGTGTAATTAGTGAACAATCAAACAGACATCCAAAAAGAAACAACTAAAAATTGTATTCATAAAGATGAGTATTGTACAACAGAAACCAAAACCACACAATTATTGCAAGTGGTCAAAAATGGCTTTGGGTACATGGCTGTTGATCTGCGTGATGACATGGATTATAGCCAGTAAGTGAATGTGAAGTAGATCCAACCTTGAGACATTACTAGGCCAACTTATTATACACATACAGTACTGTGCATAGTTGGAACCAACTAAACTAAGACATTTCCCAGTTGATTCCAGTAACTTTCAGAAAAAAATATAATGTAAAAAGATAAAGGAAGTGGAGAAGCTGTATGAATAATTGCCTGAATTTTTAAAAGGGAAGCTTGAAATCTGACAAAGCATTTTAAATATCGCTGTTAGCTAAATGAATGAATGATACTGAACAGTAAACAAAACTAAGGGTGTCCTGCAGAGGCCATAAAGACACTCCTGAGCTGTGTGAGACTTTCAGTTATGGCACTCAAGGAACAAACTCTTTAGAGCTTGTATTCCCTTAAAAATATATTTATTGTAGCTCACTAATACAACAATATGGGTGGACAGTGTAAAAACTTCAGCAGAACCAAGTGAGTAACTTCTTATTTAAATGATTGTTTTAGAACATTACACATTCTTAACCTTATTCTAAAATGTGACACTAATACTGAACAAATTAAACAACATTCTACGACAACTGTAAACATTATTTCAATAAGCAGTATATTTTGATTCCATTTCATTCTCATGTGAACTCCATTTCAAGTGTATTATGGACGCTTTGCTCAGTTCATTCAACATCTGAATAATCTGTTATTAACAGGGTTTCTGTGGTCCATCCTAAATGACAGTTTTGAAAACACACTGTAGAGGTCAATTTATATCGAGCCTGTAAAATATTTTGCTGATCTGTTTTAAAACATGGTTATGGTCATTCTCAAAGGTTTTTCGTCTCTGAATGTGAATTTGTAAACATTGTGAAGGGTTGCTCAGTTACCAAAGGTATGCCAAGGCCCTAAGCTGGTAATGGACTGACAAAGAATGCTCTCGGCTTAATGCAGGCAAAAGAGACAGGAACAGGAGGATGCGCAGTGGTAATAAGGGATGTAAATTTACATGCTAGTACAGGTAGAAGGACAACCTGAAAATATCACAGGTGCACCAGAGCAAGAAAGTAAGAAACAGCAAATGAGAGAGAGTGGTCTCTCAGGAGGAATCATTCCCTCAAGATGTTAGGAGACAGGTCTCCAACATAGCCTAGGAGTGCACACCCTTCTACTGAAATTGAGGATGAGGCTTAAAAAGGGTTGACAGAAAGCCAGTAGTGAGTGGTACATAGTTGGTATACATTTTGGGGCCATGTTACCTGATTAAAGGAAAGGGCAGGGAGGACTGGCGGGAGTTCAGAAACGTCCAGCCTAATATTTGCCAGTGTACAGTTCCAAAGTGGGAGAACAGAGATTTTTTCCCCTTTAAGAGGACAAGCAACAAAAGACCCAGCCTTGGGGAGATGGTCCAGAATTAAGATTAAGCTACTGAAAGCTCAGGCATGCATGCTCATGTGAACTGTAGCCTGTTAAAGGAAGCTGCTCCACATTTCAAAAGCGAAATGAAAAAAAAAAAAACACTACAGACCAGAGAAATAACAAAGTCTAGAGTAGGAAGACTAAGGCAAAACTTGAAGAAAGAGGTTACAGTCATAACAGAGGGAGTCTGTAGTGATGTACTCAAGGGGTTGTCTAGTGAATCAATATGTTAGACATGGTGAGTCCTTGTGAGGACAGGTCAAGAAAAAAAAATCAGGTTTTGCTTTGTGTACAGGTATTTCTTCATATTGTATGTATTTCTCACCCCAGTTTTCTCGCTATTATTTTAGGTGTGGAGAGATATAATGATGCCAGTATCCTGTTACAGCAAGCATATACTATATACTGTAAGCAGAGTGCATTATGTTTGAAAAAAATAAAGAGTTTAAAAATAAACTCTATATGATTTCCATCCTATTTTTGCTCATTTTGAGACTTATGCATATTTGTTAATTGATAAATACTGTACTCCATTTTCATCCAAAGCAATTATAATTTTTATAATGCAGTATTTCGGGAATGGTTTGGTGGTGCAGGGGTGAGCTGAGAACATGAAAAATGCTAAAGAATATTCAACAATTATCTGGCCTAAATTATAGTATTGAAAGCAGGTTTAGTTCAGTATGTGCAAGTATGGTAATTTTGTAACATGCTTTACAGAGCTAATAGACTTTTTTTTTTTGAATATCCCAAAATTACACAAGGAATGCCTCAATCGGTTTTAACAGGATCTGTTAAAAACAAAAAAAAAAACAAAATACCTTGTAGGGAAAAAATCAGAAGTGGGCTCCCTTCGACTTTCTTGTATACTGAGATGGAGGAAAAGGTCATCAGAACCACTTCCAGTTGCACAATATTTGTCAGATTTCATATGGCTTTGTTTCTCATCATAACTAATTGATAATATCGATACACAATCATTGATCTCTATTTAGAATCAAACTTTATATTAAAATTTCACACTTAGGGAGGTCGAAAACGGTGGTGGAATTTTTTCATGATTACATATGCATTACCTAGATTACATGCAAAGTAAAAAGAGTTATAGTCACCTAAGAACATAGAAAAAGTGTTAGTATTATATAATATTTGTTGCAAAACATTGCTATAGGTAAAACTGCATTTAGCTACATTTAATTATGATAATGATGGAAGAAATACAAAAAAAATCATAAAATTAGATGTATTACCAGGAGCACAATGGGCACGTAGCAGCTTATTGTTCCCATTACATCTTTATTTAACATCTTTGGCATGTTCAGTGTTTACACGTTATTGTTAAACTGATGATGTTTAAATTAAAATACAAGTAATAATAGTTATTGAAAGAATATGCGTTATATTGAATACCGTTTTTAATATTCAGTACACATTTATATTTCCATGATATAATAAATTTGAATGGTTGTTTAAATAAAATACTACTTCCAGTTGAGTAATTTTTCTCAAATTTCATATCTGTTGGCTTTTTATCATTATAAATATCTATACAAAATTTGAATCATCTATCTGTAATTATAACCGTTGTTTACATGAAAATTCACAAAAGTATTCAGTTAAACTACCACTTCTGTTTGCCAGAAGTGGCCCAAACGTTGATAGGATTCCTTATTTTTGATATAAAGCAGGTGTAAGTTAGTAGGTGTAAGTTATCATGTTTACACACAGACAGACATATTTTCAAAAACTGTATTTTCGGACTCAGGAAGGTCTAAAACGTCAAGATTCATCAAAATCTCATGGTTGAATTTTTTCACGATTCCTGTACTTTCTCTATACTATATATATGAGAAAGTAAAAAATGGAAGAAGATAGCAGTACTCTAAAGGGAATCTGCTTTCTCAAATATTAACTGTGGCCTTACAGCTCAGGGTTGAAATCCAGTCCTTACCACCATCTGGGTGAAGCTTTTTCTGGTGATCTCACAGACACACTGTATCCATTATGTTAACTGGTGATTGTAGATTGGCCTAGTGATTCATGAGTGCATACTGAGAAAGGCGGCAGCCCCTCCAATGTTGGCTCCTACTTTGTGCACAATGCTGTGACAGACTGTCACACCCTGTGACTGAATTAGAAAAAGCTCATCCAAAAATTAATGCATAGGGTGGTGAATTATTCTGGTCAATTTAAATTTTAATCACACTTATTTCTTATTAACTAGTGCAACTGTGAACAAAAGACACTTTTACAAAATGAATGGATAGGGTATTCATAAGTTTAATGCTTGATACAAAAAAAAATGTAAAACAGAGTAATTCCTAATTTGCATAGTGGATTTCTCTCACTTTATGATTGATTAGTGAGCTAAGGAAAAAAAACCACTCCTGTCTCAGCATAAAAAAGCTCAAAACAAATTTTATCATATCATAAAAACGAGAAACTACTTAACTGTTTTATTGCTGATATTCAGTTGTGCCAGCTCAGTGTTGTCAGTGTTCAACAGTAGGTACCAGTCTTGTTTATTTAGTAGCTCTTTGAATTCTATTTTTGTTCCAATTGGAATTTTATTTTTTTGTTTAATTGTATAATTAATGTAATTTTAATTAATTGTATTCATAATTAATACATGCTTACTTTTAAAAAATGATCAATTTCTGTGTTTTTGAATTTACTGTGTCTGGTAAGAAAACGTTTTCAAACTACACTGCTCAAAAAAAATTAAGGGAACACTTAATCTTCACAGTCTAACACCAAGTCAATTAAGCTTTAGGGATATCCGTCTGTCCAGTTAGAAAGTATAAAATATTGTGACTGGAGAAGCAACAGCAGACAAACCCCAAAAAGGAAATGGTTTTGCAGGTGGTAGCCACAGACAATTGCTCTATCCTTATCTTGCCTGACTGATTCTTCTTTAGTTTTGCATTTTGCTAGTGTCCCTTTTAGTAGAATGAGGTGGTACCTGCAGCTGATTCAGGTTGCACACATAGTCCAGCTCCTCCAGGATGGCACATCCATAAGTGCTGGCACAAAAAGATTCTCTGTGTCCCCAGCACAGTCTCAAGCATGGAGGAGATACCAGAACCATGATGAAATCCACAGAGCCATTGTCAGGCCTTACGCTGGTGCAGTGGGCCCTGGGTTCCTGCTAGTGCAGAACAGTGGCCACAGTGTATAGGCATTCTCCACACCTGAATCTAGTTGAGAACCTATGGGATGTTATGTATCAGTACATCCGACGCCGCCAAGTAGTGCCACAGACTGTGCAGTAGTTTACTGATGCCTTGATCCAAGTGTGGGAGGAGATCCCCCAGGACACCATCTGCTGTCTCATCAGGAGCACGTCCAGACATTTTCTCTGAGTGCATACAGGCCTGTGGGTGTCATATACACTACTGAGTCACATTATGAGTCGCCATGATGAAATTCACACTAGTAGGATCGGCCTGTGATTTCAATTTTTGACTTTGATTTTCTATGTGATGTTGAATTTAACCCTCATTGGGTTGGTGATTTTGGTTTCCATTGACTGTTGTTACATCATGTTGTTCTCAATGAATTACACAGTATTACTCAGTAAAGATTTTTCACTTGAATATTTTGTTTATCGAGATCCTATGTGTGATATAAGTGTTCCCTTCATTTTTCTGTATTTCTGTATTATAGGGCATGCTGTTAGGATTCAACTAAAAATGACAGTTCTTACCTAATTAAAGCTTGTTGGTTAGATTGGCCTTAGATGATTTTGGTTAGCTTTGTTATCTGTATAGACATCAGTGGCTTTTAACACTCTTTTTCATAGTTTAATAAAGTACTTTCTGGCAATGAAAGACAACATGATTCAATAATTATGTAATATATTATCATTCTCATTTTATGTTGTTTTGTGGCTCATTCTAATGCTTTAGATTGCCATTGATATTTTTTAAGTCTCAACATCAAACAGCCATTGCTAAATTAAATGCTTTCCAGACCAACACTATTGTGTTACTGCTCAATATGTCTCCTCAGCACCTCAAGGCAAAGCAATGTTGACAGAAGCACTGTTCTGACAAAGCTGTCAGAACATACGACACAAGTTGGAGGATCTGTCTGGCTGTTGGGTATCTAGTAATGAATGGACCCTGTGTGACGGTAAAGCTGCTTCATAAGGCTCCCTGTCGTTCTCCAGTACTGGCTGGTCAATTGCATACATTTATTCTAATGTGACAGATTTCACAGCCAGCAGCAGTTTAGAAATCAGCAGTGAACTCTCAGGTTAAAAGACAGAGAGGCTTTAAAAAAGCATTCAAACAGAGTCAAACAGTGTGTACTGTATGTCCTTTTTTTAACATTCTGTAGAGTGAAACTGAAATTCTAATTTTGTAAGTCCAAGCTCCCTCACTTGAACCTTAGTACAGTAGTTCCATATGAGCAAATACTGTATAATAAATGCTGTGCTTCCTTCATTGCCTCAAACACCCATCACTACACAACAGGCCTTACTGACACAACACCAGGTTAATTGATATTTTACTCTAGTTAGTGAACTTAATATGTGGCACAGGATATTGTAGGAAGGGATGGGTTGTCCATTTTCCTTGGTCCTTTGAACTCTGGTTTTGCTTTTGCATGGAGTGGTTTAACTTGATTGTGGCTACCTGTAGTTCTTGTCTTCAGAGTAGGAAACTAAGTGGCATCCAGTCCTGTCATAGTAGGCTGTGATCTCCCATGAAGTTAAAACTGAGTTGAAATCTAAGAAATCAATGTAAACCTCATGCGTTAATGTTTGCAGTACACCATTCAATACATGTCTCTGCTTTAAGCCATTTGGTATGGTATTTGTAAAAGCAATGTTAATGTGGTATCCATTGGATGACAAATGCATTTTACTACTAAAAATGTTTGTGGTGCCCCATCTTTTGGAATGATAGAGACATAGAGCAACAGAGACAGACACACAGACACTTCTACTTTGATTAAGATGAATTGTATTGTGTTTCTCTCAACTGCTCTTAGCAGATATGCATTTCATTGTACTGTGTCCATGACAATACCTGTGACTTGACTTGATTCAGACCATTTTCATGTAAGTATTGTGCTAGGACTTCACCGTAATCCTGTTGTAATCATTTTAGACTTTTAGTATGAGGTAAAACGAGAAAGACATACATATTAACCTAAATGAGGTGGAGATTCTTAGTGGCAAAACAAGAATAATAGTCAGAATGGAATTAGGGATCAGTATGCAAACATTTTAGAAGACATCTACCAAAATAGTTAAATCAGAAGTTGCTAACAAACAAAGGTCAAAATCCCCTTGGAAAGAAATTGTCAGAGAATCTAACTTTTTTTTCTAAGCAGATCTTACCAAACATGAAGTTCTGATACTCTTAAGTATGAGGCTAGGTCATCAGTAAGATGGTCTTTATGATGTCAGAAGCAAACTCACACCTATAGGACATGTCCCATGGTGTCATAGTAACTTTAACTCAAAATGGTCAAAATATGATAAATAATAAAGGTACTCTAAACATGATCCAAATATTACTCACTTTTCTCCCTTTGCCATCAGTTGTACTGCATTCTCTTTCGCTTCCAACTGCTTCTCACTTATTAAACTCACTCTTCGAACTTTGTTTCTTGTGTTTGCTTTGTAATGCACTTTGTGATATTGTGCTCTATGAAGTACACTACTGTATATAAAGGCCACTGAAGGGGAATGAGCCATTCAATAATGTGCAAAAAAATTGTATTTAATAAGCATCTCTCTTCAGAATGTGGGTGGTGTGGTTACTCTGCAGCTAGGAATCTGCGCCGGCTCTCAGAAGGTTGCTGGTTCAAACCCTGTAAATATCAGAAGTGATTCCACTCCTTTGGCCCTTGAGCAAGGCCCTTAACCTGCAATTGTTCCTTTATGGGTATGACGTTAATCTGCATCCAGCCCCGCAAGCAGGTCCTCCAACTTGCAGGGAAAACTTGGGGGTTGGTGGGAGGATTGGCGCTCCAACCACTGTAAAAAACCTCACACTGTTCTACTCCGTTCAAGCTTGTATGATACTGTGGTGTCACCCATTGCACTACTGTTCTCAGGTCCTAATATGAAGTGGGTATTGCAAAGTGTTGTATCAGTGCATGTTCCCAACATGTCGCTCTCCTTTTCAGAATACATTTTGTGGCTATGGCAAGTATGGAACATTATTTATTTGTTTTCTTTTCTTGTTCTTCTTAGTGATTTAGCACAGTTTATATTTGTGGGAAAACTGACATAAAAGAAATACAAGAATTTGGTTGTAAACAAACCCCCATATGCATTGCTGACTTTCTAGACTAGCTTATCGATTGAAGAATCTCGTCAAGAATGATTTTGATCGCTCCCCTGGAATCAGATTCAGCCTTCAGGAATGAGCAGCTCACACAGTTCTGCTATAAATGAGCCCATTATCCCGAGTTTTAAATACTCAAGTCTCCTATCTGCAGCTCCTATACATGACTCTGCTGTCATCCCCATATTGATTAAACAAAAGGGCACCATTCATGATTTCTAATCCTACAGTTATATGAAAATCTGCTCTGCCCTGTTCCATAGTACAGATTATAACATTCTCCACTACACTATTGCAAATTAGGTTTGAATATTATTCTCTCTTTTTTTTAAATTTTGCTTGATTTTAGCAAGGTTGGTGCTGTGATAGTGAGCAACAAATTCAAACCACACCCTCATGAGGAGGTAGCATTGCTCCTCTTGGTTTAATTTTTTTAACTTTCATACTCATTACAAATTTAAATCATTTTTGATATTTTTACAAATAAAATGCCAAGGTGTATGACTTCTCAATGAGATATGCAGAATCAGTGATGAACGTAGAAGAGGACTACACGCACACTACTTTTTTAAATCTTTATTCAGAAGCTGTATATTCCATATCAGTGAGAGTTTTTCTCGAAGTATTTTAATGTATGGGTAAGGCTGATGTGCAAAGTTAAAATTTTAATACGTGGGCTCTTCACTGAAGGATGACTTGTCTGACTGGTTTATGCTTTGCACCTGCTGTAATTACAGTAGGCTACATTTCCCTGTGACCTTGGAATGGAAGAAATGGGTTTAGACGACATACAGTAGATCATTTTTACATTCAGATGCATGTTCCTTTACCAATTCATATCTCTGAATTAAAATACCACTGGATAGTTAACGTCTCTTGGTAAGAATGTTTTGTTAATATACCCATTTAAAAATATTGCAAGATATCGTGTAAGAAATTAAAACACTGAATAGTAAATGCTTTTACTATGAATATGCAAAAATGGCCTTGTTTTGCTCTTAACCATCTTCAATCAGAGGGCTAGTGGAATGATAAACAACTTTCTTCCATCTTTTATTCAGTGTTTTCTCATCTACCATGGACATCAAAAGTGTATTAGGACATTACATAAAATGCGTTATGTTTTTATATGAAATAGCATTATGACATGCAGTAGATCAATTAATCCAGTTTCTTGAGACTGAATTCTGTGCATGGTTGCAGCCTAGAACATTAGAACACTCTAGACAAGAACAGGCCATTCAGCCCAACAAAACTCATCAGTCCTATCCACTTATTTCTTCCAAAAAAACATCAAGTCAAGTTTTGAAAGTCCCCAATGTCTTACTGTCTACCACACTACTTGGTTGCTTTTTCCAAGTGTCCCCATGTTCTTGATGAACTTTTTGTGAATGCAAAAGCCCCTTCCATGGGTTGTTCCTGCCTTGTGCCTGTGCTGCCAAGTACTTGTCACCCTGAATTAGATTAGTTAAGGTTGAGAATGTTATGCTATAAAATAACTAGGAATTAACAATGGTCTAAAACACTCAGGCTGTGAAAAATAGATGCAGTAATCATGTCTGGAATGAAATTTAAAAAAAAACAAACAAGAAAACCTCTCAAAACACATTGCAAGCACACCAAAAAAGATAGATATGGTGTTATGTGATGGACACAGGGCTAAGGTAGCCACCGACAGTGATCCAGAATACTTCAAGTCTTATTATATTTTTATCTTTCACTTGACTCTTCTTTGTGTACATTGTTGCCTCACTATTTGTGTATTTGTTCATTCATGGGTACCATCTGTTTGTGTGTCAGTTCACAAAGATGTTGCAAGACTGCAAGGCAAGGAATGTATGTGCTATGTGCCCTGTGCCATCTTCATATATAAAAGGACCTCTTGCATAAGCAAAGGGGTTGTAATGAAAAGGTTTTAAATTTATTTTATTATTTTTTACTCATTTTTATTTCATTTTATCTTGTTTCTTTATACATATAGTTTTTCCATTTCTAGCATTTATCTTTAGTTTAGAATAGGCCTACCTATTTATCTTTTTTTAACAAAACACATTTTTCCTGTCTGATTTTCCATTTGTGGAAGAAAAGGTGAAAGCTTTGGATAATAATAAATGAACTTGTGAATGTCAAGAATTATTAGGGTTTAGTTTGGTATGACCCATATTGAACTTAATCTTTTGATTACGTAGAATTGCATGGAATCGTGTTTTACATTTTTGTTTAGGTTACTTAGTCTTGAACTATGTGTTCTGACTTTGAGCCAGTTTTCTAACCTCTAAAAATTATGTAATTTTTTAGTCAGTCAGTCAGTCATTTTCCAACCCACTATATCCTAATTACAGGGATCTGCTGGAGCCAATCCCAGCCAGCACAGGGCTCAAGGCAGGAACAAATCCCATGCAAGGCGCCAGCCCACCGCAGGGCACACACACACACACCCACTAGGGACAATTTAGGATGGCCAATGCACCTAACCTGCATGTCTTTGGACTGTGGGAGGAAACACATGTAGACATGGGGAGAACATGCACACTCCACGCAGGGAGGATCCAGGAAGCGAACCCAGGTCCTTAATTATGTCATTTTTTTCAGTATTATTATGTGACATCATTCCAATACAAACTCAATAATATTTGCTTTTTTTTCTTATTTTCTTTACTTATTCACTAATTATCTAAATGACTGTTCTGCTTCAGCCCTTATTAATAAACTGATTAATAAGGGCTGCCAACAAGTGGTGGAGTGTATTTGAAAAAGAGCACAACATTAGAAAAATGCTTTTTAAATGTATATCTGTTTCACAAGCTCAAGGAAGAGGAACTTAGCAAAAGGGTGAAAGCCTTCTACAATTGCTATGAACACTTAAGTTAGAGGATAAGAAACAGAGGCAGAGGTTGTGTGTGCCATTTAGTGAACAACTTAATTTAGTTAACCGTTGGCCAAGATGCTGATAGTTAATCATGCAGCTTGGAAGTTGATATGTAGTGTTTGAATTTGGGGTTTGGTTTACTGCCTTTCTCATGGTTTAAATATTTTGGCTTTGCCTTTGTTCTGTCTCACTTCCCATAATGAAAACATTACGTGTCCACATCCCTTTGCTAGCTACTTTGTCTCTTTACAAGTCAGAAATGATGCTTCACCTCATGTCTGATCTTTGGTATTATTATTATATATAAAGCAGAGTCTGTTTGTTTGTCCGCCATACAAATCTGCACCAGGCATCTGAACGCCACCAAACTGGGCATGGGGCTGCTTTGTGACCAGGAGGAGGTCATGGGGTATGTTTGGTTGGGAAAAATGTCCTTGCTCAAGCGCAGGACACCTTTTGACCGACACAACGTTCGCAAAAAGTCCCCGTGCTTATCATCAACAAGAGGGCCACACGTTCAAAACAGACGTTAACGGCGGCGCCATCTAGCAGCACATTTGGTCTCTGTGCATCCCTCTTTACCAAAGCCGACTGCTTTTGTCACGTGAAGGGGAATTGCCGCATGGATGTAAAAACGACCCAGTGGGCATGACTGGCTTTCCGTATTTGTGGTGCTATTTACTTGCTTTCCGACTCAAAGTAAGATTTCAGTCTTGGGGGGTATTTTTCGTACGTGGATTAGTCGTTTTGCCAGATGTAATTGTTGACGATTTGGCCTGATCCTGGATCTGTCGGTTTTTCGAAACTCTTGCTGGAAGTGTTGTCATAGCAACACATCCTAATCCTCAAACCTGCTTGGAGCAGGTTCTGTGAAAACAAGGATTAGTTTACACACGTGATCGGTGACGGTGCGTGGAAGTCATCCAGTCATGGCTTCGCCTTTCATGAATGAGCGACCATTTGATATTGGTGCGCAAATTATACGAAGAGAATTTCATATAGAGAAAATTCTTTTCGAAAGATACCGCTTTAGCCGAGGGGGAATATTGTACCTCAAAGATTTATTAGCACCTTATATTCGAAGTCAAACTAGGCGAAGTCGGGCTCTCTCAACCACACAGACAGTATGCATTGCTTTGAGGTTTTTTACAAGCGGCACTTTTTTATATACTGTAGGCGATGCGGAAAATCTAACTAAAAGTGCAGTTTGCCAGGCAATTCGTAAAGTCTGTTTGGCTCTGAAATATTTCTTTCGGGTTTTCATAGTGTTTCCTGGACACCTGCGTGTGCAGACAATAAAAGAGGCATTTCATGCCATTGCAGGTAGGTAATACACAGGCTAAAACACCCACAGTTCCATGAAGAATCTCAATCAGCCTAACATTCTCATTACCAGGATTTCCAAATGTGATTGGGGCACATGGGACTGATCAGAGTGGAGTTTGATCAAACATTATTTGGAAAATGTACCTCTTCTCCTGATGAATAATCAGACACAGTGTCTTCATGAAATATTTGACCTTCGTCAATATCTCGTTGGTCAGACACAGGTTCAAGGGATATGACATTCCCTGCAACTGACCCAACAAAAAAAAGAGGGCTATATGGAACATAACTATGGCACACATGGAGGGCAAATATATGCAATGACCATCCTTTACCTGAAATGAAGTGACCACTGCATCCTGCCACTGGTTCTGAGGAGGAGCTTCCCCCTGGAATGCCCTCAGAAACAGGGCGATGGGCATTTTGCTGGAGAGCCAACTCTTCTGCAGGAGTTAGATCTGGACTGTGTGGACCTCCACCTGTTTTTTGCTTGTCTGCCTTCTTATTAGCTTTAAAATTAATGTTTTTTATATAATATGTGATTATTTATGTCAACAATTCTTTAAATAGTTATATACCAATATTTACCAGTTTGAAGTATATTCTTGTACTTCACTTTAACCTGTTCCCATGTTCTCCTTGTGCTCATGTTTGATCTGGAATTATGACATATTAAATAATAATTAATCTGACACATAGGAAATGAAACGCTGCATTCAGTAAGTACAATGCACACTACTTAGCGTTTAATTTGTCGGCCACTTTTTGCCAGCCGTCTTTTCTGGTCTGAGCTGCTTTTGCAGTGTTACCCCTTGTGCATATTAAATCTTGAAATTCTTCATGTCCTTCGAATAAAAGGTCTTGCGCCGCATGTGTGAAAAAAAAATGCACCCGTTCTTTTGTCATTTTGTTACAGCCTATCAAAGACTTGCTGATCATGTTTTCTAGACTCAATATATATGGGCTTTTCACTCAGCGCAGGCGCGCACATTTATCATGTATGATTAGATCCAGCTAGACTAATCTACTACACGGCTGCGTTTGAAAAACCAACCTATCCCGGATGAGTGTCACCGGCATTAACTTATCCAAGATGAGGCACCTGATCGCGGATGATTTAAGCGACGTACGAAAAATACCCCCCCTTGTCTTTCTGACTGACTGGTGCTATTTGTTCGTATCCGACACATTATAATTATCCTGCATTTCACTAATATACCCATGCCACCAAAAAAAAAAAAAGACATAGTATTAGAAAGTCCACTTCCCATGCCACAAAAAAGTCTATTTCAAGGCCGTCTCAAACATTGCGCAAGACGTCAAGATGTTTTCATAGCAAGAATTCCGACATTAACGGCGGTGCCATCTAGTGGCACGTTTGGTCTCTGTGCATCCCTCTTTACCAATGTTTCTTTAAATTGCCAAGACATTGCAGAAGTGTCCAAGTATGAGAAAGCCGACTGCTTTCATTGTGTGAACGGGAACTGCTGTATGGATGTAAAACGTGAACAACCCAGTGCACATGACTGGCTTTGCGTATTTGTGGTGCTATTTGCTCGCTTTCCGAATCACAGTAAGATTTCAGTCTTGGTCTTTCTGACTGACTGGTGCTATTTGTTCGCTTTCCGATGTATTGTAAATAACGTGCATTCATCTCACTCTGGTGCTTATTCCGTACGTAATACCATGTGACACATTATAATTGTCCTGCTTTTCGCTAATATACCCATGCCACCAAAAATAACACATGGCATTAGAAAGTCCACTTCCGATGCCACAAAAAAATCTATTTCAAGGCCGTCTCAAACATTGCGCAAGACGTCAAGATGTTTTCGTACCAAGAATTCTGCTGCTATCCGAATGATTTACCCTTTGATTTCAAACGTCTACAATTTCCTGTTCAAAAAAGTCTATTTCAAGGCCGTTTCAAACCTTGCGCAAGACGTCTTTCATACAAAGAATTCCAGTGATTCAGAATGATTTACCCTTTGATTTCAAAAGCCTAGAATTTCCTATTCGTTTGGATTTTGCTATGTGAATTACTAAGGCTGAAGGGCAATCCCTCCAAGTTAAAGGCATCAATTTGGAAAATCCATGCTTTTCACACAGACAACTCTACGTAACATGTTCTACAGTGGGCAATCCTCACAATTTGTTCATTTACGGAACCCCACGACAACACAAAAAATATACTGTATTCAAAGCCTCTAAAATGACCACTTATATTACCTATTACAATAAAATGTCAATCAGAATATTATTTGTTCGATTTCTATGTTGTGTTTCTTTCATTTGGGAATTTCACCAGTTACAGATTCCCATGCAACGCCGGGTACTCCAGCTAGTTATTATATATTTTCCACTGAGTTTTCAGCAAATATTAAAAAAATTGTAAGTGAATTGGTTTTCATTTTTAGCAAAATGCTCCATGAGAAAATCTATTTAATTTATGCTCACTGGGTGCGAGTTTCAGAGGGTGAATGGAAGAAAAGGACATAGTCAAAACAAAGTGAGGGTCAGAAACAGGAGAACATCTATCTGTAACCAAAGCCAAGATTCACAAGACAAGAAGGACTGCTGAGAGTTCACAAACCAGAGAACCAAAACAAAGCAAAGAGTTCTAAAGGCTTAAAGGGTTTTGGAATCCATGTAGTCGAATGAGGAAGTGTTCCGTTTTGATGACCTTTTATCCCATTGCATCGTGACTGACAGTGCCACAACCTCTGAGGGCACAACCACCTGAGGCGGTCCTGGCTATGGATATCAACAATAGATAGAGATAGATAGATAGATAGATACTTTATTAATCCCAATGGGAAATTCACATTCTTCAGCAGCAGCATACTGATACAATAAATAATATTAAATTAAAGAATGATAATAATACAGGTGAAAAAAAACAGACAATAACTTTGTATAATGTTAAATGTTAACGTTTACCCCCCCTGGTGGAATTAAAGAGTCGCATAGTTTGGGGGAGGAACGATCTCCTCAGTCTGTCAGTGGAGCAGGACAGTGACAGCAGTCTGTCGCTGAAGCTGCTCTTCTGTCTGGAGATGACATTATTTAGTGGATGCAGTGGATTCTCCATAATTGATAGGAGCCTGCTGAGCGCCCTTCGCTCTGCCACGGCATCATTAGAGGGGACAAGATGGCAGCATTAAAATGGCCCAAATCAAAATCATAACCAGAGGTATTTATCAAGAATAAATGATGTCAATGGACTTCTTGAAGTAAAAAAAAAAAAAAACTAAACAAAAAAGCCAAAAGTTTACATAGAGAACCACAAGGCAAGATGCATAAATTATTGAAAATTGCTTGCGCTGAACCTAGAATCAGTAACTGCAGCTAGGTGTTTTGATGGGTTTTTCATTAGAAGATTTGTGTCACTCCTCTTTGCAGGACTACTTAAGCTCAGTGATATTTACTGCAGATTTTCAAACATGATCTCCTTGTTTAAGGTATTGTCACAACACTCCACTGTGGTTTAGGCCTGGACTTTAACTAATCCTTTCCAAATCTCTTTTTTAACCATTCTGATGTAGACTTATTTATATGTTGTTATTTTGCTTCATGACCCATGTGCACCATGTAAGTAAGTACAAGGTGTATCATCAACTGCTTATGTCTATAATCCACAATCTAACACACATCCAGCATTGTTGCTGCAGCAGACATTTTAGCATTGCCCTCCTTGTAATGCTCAGCAGGTTCACTAAACTGTTCAATGCAAAGCAGCCAATACTCATTTGAAGCAATGCACTTGGCTGATGTGGCTTCTGGTCATGTCATCATGACAGTTTATTGGAAGCAACTCTCTAACAGATCCTAATGCATAGCTCGCTCACCCCTAAATTGCTTTGACTGCTGTTTGGGCTGAAGCGTGCTAGAGGGTTTTAAATCTCATTAAACTGTATCAATTCTCAGTACCAAAACTGTTCCCACTTTGCTAAATGGCTCAGGTCCACCTCATTATTTAATGAAAGTAACTGTTAATGAATTTAGCAGAAATATAATCGGGATGACTGCTAAGTACAGTAATGGGTTAATTTTTCTTTGGTTTGCTCAAAGCTTTCATCTGAAATTGTCTACTTTTCTGCATATCTTCATCTCTTAGAGTGGCAACTTCAAAAGTGAAAAGTGTGGTATTTGTCACTTTTAAATTAGGAAACCACATAAAAACTTTATTTAATATAACAATTAAAAAAAAATAACAACTTAAATTAACTGTAAATCGTTACAAGAAGAGCTTATTAATGGTCATCCAGGAAGCATATGCTTTTCTGTAGTCCTCAGTAAATTAATTTTTCCATTTTCCTTAAAAAAATTATGTACCTTGTGCAAGTGGGTTTTGGTGTCTACTGTTGCATATAATGCCAGATTATGCTATAATGATTCTGAAAATATGAACTGTAAATTTCAAATAGTGGCCCAGAGAAGTATTGTATAACAAAGTAATTTTCCTGGTGTTGACAAATCTGTCACCACACTAAACAAATTTTTTAAACCTTTGCCATGAGAAAAGTTCTGTTTATATATATATTTCCATATCAAAGCACAAAAATATTACTGTCATTTTTCTCATTAACTTTACTTATTTATTATTTGTCCATTTGAGTGATTAACTGAGATGACTGCAAAACATGTAATTGATATAGAATATTCATTAGTCCTATTGTGGTAAGGGACTGTAATGCCTGCATGTAAGTACGGTTAAAGGAACTGATGTAGTATGGTCAATATGTTCTGTCCAGCCATCCACTCTTTAAACCTAAGACGAAATAACAACACAATGTATGTACATTTTTATTTCCTTTACATTGTTCAAATTTATTCTGCTAATATTGCACTGTATCTACTTCATATAGAACATCTACTGTATGTAAAACGTAAATATGTATGTTGATTTTTAGCAATTTCAGTTATTGTACTGTAGTTGTGTAAGAAGACGCTATATAGCGCCCGACCCGAAACAGAGTTGACACGGGAGGCACTCGTAAAATAAAATAAACTTTTTATTTTCTTCAGCTGGAGGGCACATCTTCCCCATAATCCCTCCAGCCACAACACAGTCCCAAGCACAAGAAACACAATACTCCTTTCTCTGTCACCACCACTCCTCCACAGCTTTGTCCTCCTTCAACCCGACTCTGGCTGTTGAGTGGTGGTTGCTGGTTTTAGGTGCTTCATCACCTGTTTCTGTTTACACTCCCGGGTGGGGCTGAAGATTAATCCAGCTGGGCTCAGTGACCCATGCCGCTCCTCCTGGCAGCCACCCCAGACCCCAACAGGGCTGTGGAGAACTCCATCTCCCATGAAGCCCTGCGAGAGACTGAGGCACTGCTCTAACCCAGGGGGGCGGCCATCCAGCGTCCAAGGGGAGGTACTGCACCATCCAGGGCTGCTCCCCCTGAATACACATTGAAGAGGCGTCCCAGCCGGGCATGGGACCTGGCCGTCCACCACAGGTTATTGTACTGTAGTTGTAAATATATTTAACCAGTTAAAGCTTGTACTTAGCGAAGAGAACTACACAACAACAACACTGAAATATACTTACCTGCATAGTAAGGTACGGCATATTGTGAACTCTTAAAAGGCCAATTTTCAATATAAGACAAGAGATGTTTTCTGTTATATCTTTTGGCTCACCTCAACCAAGGATGCGATTAAGCAAGAAAATAATTATTGTAATTGCACTGGTGGGGTTATGGTAAAAGAATTGCATGAGAAAACTCATTTTTCTGATCTTCACATGCATGTCTCCATGTTGAAACAATTCTTTAAGACTTTGTGTCTTTAAATGTTTCATCTTAAATATCTCAATGTACTTCAGAAAAATTAACTACGGTGCAATTGCTTACTCATATTTTCAGTCTGTTAAACTAATGGGTGACATGACCTGCAGCAGTACCCTTGTGGTTCTGGCTGTGGTAGCCCTCTCACTCGAATGTTGTTAATTAAACACTTAGAGTACTTACTTTGATCTTGCACAGTCACTGAAGGCTTCATTTTCTTGCTTTATTTCTGTTTATGAGTTCTTATTGTATGGTTTCAGTCTTTTGATTTTCACAGTAATGATGTGACTTTTATTATCTGCTCACCCACTTTAACAATACCCCAATCACATCTTCACCTTCCCCTGAACTGTCTGCCTCCTATCTTCTAGTCCATTCGTCAGCAAGCTGTTTGTAGATTTACTGAATTCGTCATTGCACACACACAACAAATACAGATTGTTCAACCATTTTAATCGTTGGTACAGCTTGGGTGGGTGAAGATCAGGAATGGAAGCGTGCATGCCAAAGCCACTTGTATATTTTGTCATAGAAAGCCTATGTTTTTAGACAGTTAACATTCATGTCACCCTACTGTGCTTACTGTACATCATTTTTCTGCAAGGTTACTTTTATCAATTATGGCCACCTTAGGTGTACTCCCAAAAAATTGCTGTAAAAGAGCCATTCATTTACCCATTTCCAGAACCCACTTCCTCGATTACATGGTTACAGAATGTATAAGTCTGTACTGGGAAGCATTATGCACAGAGCCATAATGGTATGCCCGTCATTTGCAGGCCATGCTCATTCATTCTGGGTTAAATAAGAGATTGCAGAAAAGTGGTGTACTTGTAGGGAATTAGAAGATAATGGAGACATGTTGACAACATGCACGCTTCGCACAGTGATGCAGCTGGGATCTGAACTCAGTCTCCTGGAGTTGTAAGGAAGCAGTTGTACTACACTTCACCACTTAGTCACAACACAAAAATATCTAAAATGCAGTTCCCTTCAATGTTTTCAATACTACAGAAGGGCTTTTCTCATCCCCTACAGCAATTTTAGTTGACCGTCCATGCCACTAAAGTCATTTCTGTTCTTCCTGCCTTTGACTCCATCATTTATAATTTGATAACATTGCTTAATTTGTGGATATTCTACCATAACCCTTTTTTGTATTGGAATTGAGCCTCCTTGATATTTATGTTGTAAGAATATTTCATTTTATTTTGTTTTGTTTGGAATGCAGTGGCTGAAAGGCTCAATTGCTTTCATATCTTTAACTGAATGGTGTGCTACTGCATCTGTTTTGCTTTCTTAAATAAAATTAAAAGTAATATGATGCCAAGTATATTTTTTCACCAGGGTAAACCTCTACTTCAAGGTGCACGTTACAGGTTCAATATGGTAAGCCCCTGACAAAGTAAATAAGGTAGAAATGTGAAATGCATTAAGCCATAATCCTCAGAATGTTGCCTCGCTTTCTCATTTTGTTTTATTATTTTTGGCACAGAGAGCAGTTTTTTATTTCCACTATTAGAGGTGATGTTGCTCACTTTGCTGCTAGGGCAACCAAGGAAAAATAGAGTAAAATACTCCTTGGACTCCCAAGAGAACTACATGGAATTAAAGTTTACAATTTGAACACTGCATTTGTTAAGCAAAGTAGCTCACTGCATACTATAAATTGGACTGTTTTCTCACAGACTGGGTAAAATAAACATATTATTTTTATTTTCCATTATATGTACTTTATATCTGATCCATTTGAAGAAGGGTTTATTTCAAATAAACATGTTAGTATCCATAAGATTGTTCTGAGAGCTTGAGATCAGGCAGCTCATCAAATACAAACAGGTGTGCATGTTGCAGAACTGGATGTTATTAAAGATATTGTAACAATGCTCATCTACTTTAAACAATGTGTGAGATTCTGCACCTCTGTATTGTGTCACTTTTCTTGCAGTCTATTGTTCAATTACTTGTAATAAATTTCTTTTATAAAGGTGAGTAAAACTCAACCCTTAGCTTATCATTACACCAGGAGTGTCATGTTTAGACAGCAGGAGCAATCTTTCATTTCTCGATTGTAATGGATTCATTTATCATAAGATTTGCTTTATTTATGGCTTTGCAGTGTAAAGCAAATAATTCAATCTATTTATCAGGCAGGTATGATCGATCTTGCTTTTATGAATATGTTTAGAAAAATGTGCTGTGCACTTTACTGTATTAGTCTTTTCCACAGCTTGTCATCTGTCAAGAAAAGAAGTCTTTAATGTTCAAATAATTAATTACAGCATGAATAGTAGGTTGGAACACTTCTAAAGTTATGAGTAACTTCTGAGTAGCTAATATTCAAGACTGGATGTGCAAAGCATGGTCTAGTTCTGCTGAGACCGAGTCTGTACAGACAGCACACAAACCTCCTTACTCATTAACAGCTCTACTTGGAGTGACTTGTGATGGGACATTGCCATCCATCCATCCATTTTCCAACCCACTGAATCCAAACACAGGGTCACGGGGGGTCTGCTGGAGCCAATCCCAGCCAACACAGGGCACAAGGCAGGAACCAATTCCGGGCAGGGTGCCAACCCACCACAGGACACACACAAACACACCCACACACCAAGCACACACTAGGGCCAATTTAGAATCGCCAATCCACCTAACCTGCATGTCTTTGGACGGTGGGAGGAAACCGGAGGGCCCGGAGGAAACCCACGCAGACACGGGAGAACATGCAAACTCCATACAGGGAGGACCCAGATAGCAAATCTGTTTTCACAATTTATTACTTACACCCTGTCCAGTTTTGTTCAACTGGTAGAATGCTAATCTGTTTCCATAGTTCAAAGCAAAAATTATGAATAATTTCACTTGAATGCTTAGACTAGTTCTTGATTTTAAAAAAATAATATAAATGGAGCTCATTTGTTGCAAAGCTATTGAGGACTTGTAATTTACAGTGCTATAAACTCCATGAATTGTCTTCTAGTGTACCGGGATGTTTCTTAACTTAGCGGGCTAAGGTGCAGTGTGCGTACATTTTTAATAATGGCTGACACTTTTATTGTCAAATATCTTGAACTTTGAATTTCAGGGACTAAGAGAGGGAACGTAGTGTAATTCACAGTTTGCTTTAAGTCCTTTTGTTAAGCATGTCACGAGTCTCCTTGCTATTGCTCTGCTGCTTGGCTGGGTTTTCTGACAACTCTTAGGGCAAAGAGCTAGACAGTAATGTAGGGAGTTCAAGCATGAGAACCATGAGTTCAAGTTTGTGTTCAAGTTTATTGTCATGTGTACATATTATATCAAACACCTTACCTATATGTCTCCCACCAGCTTGTGACATTAGAACAATACCTTCAGCAGACAGTCTTGTATGCAAGAAATGCTTATTCAGGCGAGCAGCCTTTTGACCCGTGGATATAAACTGTCCCTGACTGTAGGGCTGTGAGTGCTAATGGTTCTGTACCTTTTGCCAGGACGAATGGAGAAAAGTGACTCTGCAGGTCAGTTGAGGTCTTTAGTAATATGGTTTGCTTTTCTGACGTAGTGTGTGATATATATATGGTGGACAAAAGGAAACTGTGTATCATTAATATCCTGTACTGCCTTCACCAGCCTCTGTAGTGCTTTACAATCCAGGACTGAGCAGGAACCACACAAGGATGTAATACCGGCAATAAGAATGGATTCCATTGTACACATGTAGAAGGAGGTGTGCAAAGATAAAGACTTTTGGGTTTTCTTCAGATTACTGGAATGGGATGTGCACACTTCAGGATAGGACTAAACAGAAACAGTTAAATAAATCATGGTCAGGAAAAGCAGATTCAAGGGTCAGAGAATCAACAATATTGCAAATAGAATTATTCCACAAAGAGCAAATCAAGCAAGAGTTAGTAAATAAACTGCTTGCAAGATCAAGTAAAAAAAATGAAAAGTATATGCAGACTAAGGAAAAAGTTCATAAGATCATAAACAGAATATGTACAATTTATATGCATGACAAAACGTCAGCATAAATAATCTCGTGCAATGCTGATTGATTTAGGAAAGGGTTTGGCCTGCTTAAATCTACTATAAATACTTACCTCAACAAATGGCTTCCTAAGCAATAGTGAGTCAGCCAAACTATAAACACAGGGTCAAGCATATTGTACCACATGAAGCAAGAGAGCAGCAGGCAGCATGAGGAAAGAAAATCAAAACCAGACAAAATAGACTGCTAACCTGTTGTGTTCATTTGACAAAATGTCAGTTCCAAAAGGATTTTTCCTATAGAGAATTCAACTTAATTAATTTATGGATTATCAGAAAGAATGGTCTTGAAACAGTGAAAGGTCATTGTTCAAAAACCAGGAAGATCCAAAAATGAAACCCAAACTCAAATTTCAAAATGAAGTTGTTACCTTTGTAAGTCCTTATATTCCTTTGTTTTATAGCAACATGCTTGCCCATGACTATTGTGGTGTTCCCTTGCTTCAAGCCAAAGTTCAGATGCCAGTTTGAGTGTGCCATTTTATATAACAATGCTATCATGATGACATGACGCATTGCATTGCCATTGACACACATGACTAACAAAAGACATTGTTGACATAAGTAACATGGCCACACTCATATAAAAACAAAGTATGACATGGTAGTACTCTTAAAAAAATATTAAATGAAATGAAGGTGCAATATCGTTACAAAAAATAAAGATTAAGATTCTGTCAGTTGTGTTCCGTTATGCCATCGATAGGCAATTGATGCCTTCATGCTGTTGCAATGTTGTGTGTGTCACTTTAGAACAAAAACATCAGCTCAGGAAATTAATATGACTAATTAGCTTCCAGCTTCAGATCAGCCGCCTAATCTTTTAGGCACATTGTAGAATCAATTAAATTTGATAATTAATTCTATCTGACACACTCATCAAGATTCTACATTTAAAATACAACATTAAGTATTTTCTTTTCTCTTTTTTTAAATATTCATGTCCAGTTCAAGATTTGAAGATTAGCTGACAGCCTTTATTCAAATTTAAATGTGACTCTTCCCAACTGACAGACTCAAATAAAAAGAAAGACAGAGAAAGCTTTCCTGAAATGCTGATACAGCAGCAAAACGGGATCAAATGGTCACAGCATGTAAATGAGTCCTCCTCAGAGACCCTAAGAGGAAGTGAAAAAAGGTGTTCCTCTGAGGTCACCGTCATGTGTTTAATCCCCCTGTGTCATAGTATGTATTATACTCACCCAAAGGCCTTTTTACATTTGTCCCCTTGTTCTTTTTTTATTTCATGCCTGTATCCCAATCTCACATTTTTCCCTTGGTGTCCATAAATGATCAAAGATGGAGTTCTTCAAAACAGCTGCAGATAAAACAGGCTTGCAATATCCTCTCATTAACCCTAAACTACAATTTCTTCCATTGCATCCTTATTCTCCTTCGCCCCAAACAGAAAAATACAAAAAGTACAGAAGTTAAAATCATGCCTTTTTAGAAATGCATTTCATTATATCCAGAAGATGGTCGAGTATGATATGCAGGCCATAGGCTCTCCCCACCCCTTTCTCGCCTTATGTAATGCATTGTCTGTTTGAATTTTCCAAACTGAATAAAGGTAATGATTTGAGCAAGCGTCTAAGAAATTCATTTTCCGTGTAATTACAGTACACCGATTTGCCCGCCCCTTACTGTTTCCAGTATAGGGTGCTTTTGAAATTATAGTTAGCGCCTTGTAAAAGTGAGTTTTAAAAAACCTTACACCCTGCATTGTCATCAAATGAAAGAGGAGGTGCTGCTAGTACAGGCACTCCACGACTGGAGCATACATTAAAAAGAAAGCATTTTGCATTGTTCACTTGAGTAATTCATTGTCTCAGAAAAGAGTATAAAGTCTGTAATTAGCCTCAGGCATAATTGTTGGGCCAACTACATTAGCCCCAACATCTTCAGAGAAAAGCTACCTTTTGCTCTTTCTTACAGAGACAGGTGTAATTACTCCTACTCCTGTGCGTCACTGATTAAAAAAATAAAATCCAAGGAGGCCCTCAACCTCCAAATCTATTGCAGTTATACTTCAGGGCTCAGTGATCCTGCTTTAGCAATACTTGCACAGCAGCGTACCTTGAGATCTGGAAGTCAGTGGGCCTTAACAGCTAGGAAAAGAAGACAAGCAGGATGCAAAAACAGTGGATGATTAAATCAGTAAATAACAGATATTAAGGGTAAATGAGTAGTGCTCAAAGGTTAAAAATAATGAGTCAGATGAGTATACTGTAGAGGGAAAAATAAGAAGACAAACCACTCTATTGTTTTGTCACAGTCAGGATAAGATCTAGTTTATGTATCGTGGGATACAGGCCGGACACAGACATGCAGACGTCGTTTTGTCACCCAACACACGTTTATTTACAGTCCACTATTTACAATTTGCACACACAACCCAGTGCCGTAGAACCAATCACCCTAAAGTCCAGGCCCTCTACACAATGCCTTTCTTCTCTTCAGACCACCTCCACTCCTCTCCTCCGAGCTCCATACTCTTCCACCCAACTCCAGCCATCGAATGGAGGGAGGCGGCCCCTTTTATACACACCTGGATGTGCTCCAGGTGTCTTCCAATGAGCTTCCACCGGCACTCCCTAGTGTGGCAGAAGTACCGGCTCCGCACCCGGAAGCACTCCGGGTGTCCCTGCTTCTCTTCCCCCCAGCACTTCCAGGTGTGGTGGAAGTGCTGAGGTCCAGGGCTCCAAAGGCATTGGGGCGCCCCCTGGCGGTGACCACGGGCTCCTACAGGGTTGAGCTTCAAAGCTCTGTACCCGTGGTCCCCATAGGTACCAGGGCGGTCGCTCCCACGTGGTCTGGGGAAGGAGTAAGTCCTCTTCCGGTCCTCCGGAGCGTCCCGGCTGGGTTGCCCCCCCAGCCACCTGCGACAGTATCATGGTTAAAAAAAAAATGTAGTCAAATAGTATTAGCCAAAGTATTCGATTTCAGTAATTAGATGAGTCAAAATGCATGTTAACCATTTTTTTAGTTTGTGATATAGTGGGTCCGCGGCCCAGAATAACAGGCCAGTTTTAAATAAATAATCGCCGCACTCACGGCTTAAAGAGGGGGCATGGTAGTGTGCCTGGAGCGGTTCCTGGGCACAATGCGGGATTGGGTGTTTCCACACTGAAGTGACTAGTTGAAAAAGCTGGATCAGAAATGTAGAGGTACAGATATGTACTAAATATTAGTCAGCTATACAGTATACAGTAGATAGTTGAGAAAAAATATTTAAATGAATAATTATGAATTGCAGCACAATGAGTAATGCACATTTAAAGTAGATTTCAGTTCACTCATCAACCTATTCATTTCAAACCAACTTATTTCACTTTGGATAAATCAGATTTGTTAATTGTAATTTGAGGGCTAAAATTTACATTTTTTAATCAAAGCTGGGATTACCAGTAATTATTCAGTATCCTTTGACATACTTTGGTACAACTGGCCTGAGGTAACAAGAACTTCAAGAGACTAATACTTTTTTATTGCTTTGGTATCTCAAGCCATTTACAACAGCAATTTCTTATCAGGATAACATCTAGGTCCTCTTGTCGATGAGAAGACATTACATGCTTCCCCTTAAAGCTGCAACCTTACACTAATGTGTGAGTAAACATGTAAGTAATGTGAGTTCCTGCTCCATGATAAAAAGCTTTTTGGGTTGCAAAATGATCCTGACCTGCATCTTGTCATGTAGAAAGTAACAAATGCATAATACAGTTTAATGAGTACTATAAAAGTGAGCCCACTCTTAGGTGGCCTCATGAATCCTAAACAGCAAGGGCAGGAGCTGCTTTGATTTGAATGAAGAACTGCAACTCATGAATAGAACTCACCCTGGCATATCCTCTAGTCCAACATCATCATTGTGTATACCACACATACCTCTCCTTATGCCCAACAGCACTCAGAACAGTTCCTTTAGCTCTCACAGTAAACCAAAGATAAAGATCCTGCAGTGTCGTGGAATGCTTGCCATCTTGTTGTCTTTTATTTTGCTTTACCTATGCTATGAAGATTTTTTTCTGTCCTTTCAGGATGGATTCTTCTTACCTGCAATACACCTGGGCCTACAGAATGCGCTGCTAGGAACTGGTAATCTCTAAGACTGGTTCAGCATCTTGTTCTCTGAGCACAGGAGAAATGTCAAACCGTTTGGCTACGAAGCCACCATTAATCCCATTACACAGCACAACTGCTTTCATATACATTTTGTGACTCTAGGGTACTCTCACCTAGCTGTACAGACTTTCAAAATTCCACTGATTATTGTACAATGAATAGTAGAGTTAAGATTTTGGTGCACATGTTCAGCGATTGTAAAATTACTGCACTGAATTCCCCCACAA
The DNA here is from genome assembly GCF_900747795.2 of Erpetoichthys calabaricus. Taxonomy (NCBI): domain Eukaryota; kingdom Metazoa; phylum Chordata; class Cladistia; order Polypteriformes; family Polypteridae; genus Erpetoichthys; species Erpetoichthys calabaricus. Next base: position 99,080,611 of record NC_041394.2, on the reverse strand, counting down.
TTATGCAGGGTCAGTAATAGATAGGGTACATAGATGGATAGATTAAATTCTGTTTGTTCCCCCTTGTTCAACTGGGCACAGTTTTGACCAGCAATGGTGGGTATGCCTGAGTTTCCAAATCTCCTTTTACTTGGTGCGTAATACAGGAAGCAAAAAAAGGTTTGCTCTGTAAAGGTTGATTAGTTTGTAAAGATTCTTAAAATTGACAGTATTTGTCATGTCTATACAGTATACTGCAAGTTCTATTTCTCCTTAACTGGGTTTCTTTCTTTGTTCATCTTTTCAGCATTTATTTTCAGTAATTTCTTATTTCAAGTGTTAAACTGTGCTTTTAAAAGCTACATTGATAAACATTTTCTGATTCATATGAAAAACAAAATCCCCTTAAATCAATTATTTCTTAACTTTGTTATTCGAAACTCACTTTGAACCTGTGAGCTTTTCTTATCCACATCTAAATAATGGAAATTCCAGAAGGACGCTTTTTGCAGGGTGAAACCATTTTTGCATGTAAAATTTTAATTAACATTTAAGGTTTACTTTGCTGAGTGACCTCACTTTCCCCAGTGTAGTCTGCTTTGATGATTAAATGTTTTACTATTCCAAATGTTACATTGTGAACAGACATTGAACCCTGTGCAATGAAAGAATTGTAATTACACCTACAGCAGTACTAAAGTGATACAGAGAAATCAGCAGCTAGCTGAATGCAGACATCTTTAAAATTTGGCAGACAGTTCCATTTTTAGAAACGTTTCCTGAGTCATATTTTGAGACAATCATCAGTCAGTTCAGGTCATGCAGAGGCTTGCAGTTCCCCCTGTGTAATGTTTTGTTCTTCAATATTAAAGCAAATCCAAGGCCATTCGGGAACTTTTTTCAATATGGTTCCCAATGTAGATAAAATAGGCTCACTTTTCCTGCCATCCTGCAATGGAAATAGTGGGCTTAAGAAATGGTTGACTTAATGTAAGAACATCACAAAAAGTAGCTAAAGTAGACAATTCTTTAATTAAAGGAGACTGCCTTAGCAATATGTGATCAAATTGTTTTTTTTCCATAGGGAATACTTGCAGTATAGTTTATTTTTATCTTCACGACCCTGATCATTCTTTGATGAAATTCCACGGTTTAGTCTTGCCACATTCATAATTAAAATGTGTATTTCGTAAGTCCTATATCAAAAATGGATCAACGACTCCCACTGAGTTCATTAATTTCAGTGCAGGAATTGGCAGGTTCCAACCTTATAGCATGCCAGTAAAAAACACATCATTCTATTTCATATTTCACCATAAAATCAGAGCTACCAAACCTAAATAAATACTTATGGAGTAAAAGTGAGTGCATACCAAATTTAGTACAACCTACAGAAACAAAACTTAAAGTTCAAACAGTTAAATTACTCTCTTCGGATTGTTGACTGAGCTTACTCTATTGAGAACATGGTTTCATGGAGAGAAAAGGAAGTGAAGTAATAAGCAGCTTTCAAGGATGAAAACTATGTGTGCCTGCCTACTGAAAACTGAGTGACATGAGAAGGAGGGCCATGGTGCTCAATTAGATGAAAAAGGAAAATTACAAGTGGATTGTTAGCTGTGGCAAGTATACCTTTCCATGTGAAAAAGAAATACAACATTTGATTTTTGCTACTTGCAATTCAAAACTTAAATGATGTCAACAACACATAATATAACTTTTTTCAGACGTGATTTATCCTTATCAGGGTTTGTGGAAGGCATATTGTATCCGCCTGGTATCAGCCACAAGGCACAAACCAACCCTGTATGTGCCACAATTCCACTGCAGTGCCAACTTACGCACAAACCCATTCAAACAGGTATGTTAGTTCCCCAGTTAACCTAATACACATATCTTTGAGACGTAGAAGGAATGCCTTAGCAGCCATAGAGAAACCTATGGGGACATGAGAATGTGCAGACTCCGCATGGGCAGGCAGTGACCCAGTGCTAGAATTGATCCAATATGCAGCAGTTCTGGCCATTGTACCAATATGCCAACAAAAAACAATAAAGGCCAATAAATTCTAATTTTGTTTAAAGCTGACAAACCATTAGCTATCTGCTATGTCTGAGCATAAAGGATAGCCTTGTAACCCATCTGCTTATTACTAACTACAAGACCACAAAAGACAATCAAGCAAATCATACACAAAAGCCAATACTTTTCAACAGCATGTGTAACTGAGGCTGGTCAATATTATGGGGACATCCCATTGCTTTTATGGTGTCAGTCTGTCAGCTTCCACTTCTCCTTGCATCCTCCCAGCAAATTACATTTTTTTAATTTCGACATCTTTGTAGTATGCCAAGTGGTGTCATGCCTTTCCTCTTTTACATATCCTATAGCCTTGTGTGACAACAAAATAAATCCTCAGTATAATTTATTGAAACAGCATGGCAGCAGCAGACCAAAATGGACTTTGTCCAAAAATGTTACACTGGTATACAGTGATTTTGGTGCCAACGATGTCTGAATGGTTTTATATTAAGTTTATGGTGCTGATTAAGAATATGACTTTGGTTTTGCCAGATTGGCTCTAGTTTCTGAGATATTTAATAGTTAATTAATTAATTAACGCAACACGTTTGAAAAGCATTCAGAGTTGCAAGAATATTTTTATTTTATTTACAACTAGTAAGTAAACAGTCTAACATCATGCAAAAAAGAAATTAAAAATATCTAATAGTGACAGGAAAAAGTTATGTATGATTTGATTAATTAATACAATATTAATTAATTATTAATTGTTATTAATGTCAATGCTTCAAAAAACACTGTTTATGCGATTTCCTTTTATGTGTGTCATCAGGACAATCACGTTGGAGACTCCAACAGTAGTCTGTCATCATGTGTATGTCCCATCTGCCTTGATATCTATCCTCCATCACCTTCATATCATGGTGGAACCTCTCGCCTTGTTCCTCGCTGAAGTCTCCAAGGTTATCTGGAAATCTGTTTAAATGGCTATGGAGATAGTGCATCTTTATGCTCATACTAACTCCCAAATTTCTGAAGTTAGCAAGCATATCTTGCACCAATTCTTCATAATTGTCTGCCCTGTGATTACCTAAGTAGTTCTCCACAACAGAGACAAAACTCTTCCAGGCTGAAGCCTCAGTGTCATTCATGCATTTGGTAAAATTGGAATCATTCATGAGCTTACGAATCTGAGGACCATCAAAGATTCCAGCTTTTAGTTTTTCCATGCTCAGTCCAGGGAATGATCTACAAATGTACTTGAAGCAATTGCCTGTTTTCTCCAAAGCCCTAACAAATTGCTTCATCAATCCTAGCTTAATATGAAGCGGTGGGAGAATGATTTTGTTCTTGTCCACCAGTGGCTTGTTGATGATATTCGCAGTGCCAACAATCATTTCTTCCCTTGTAGGCCATGACACTTTGTTCAATGATCTTGATTTGCCCTGCTATCTCAGAGGCACATGAAGCATGGGTATTTTGTGTATCCAGATTGCTATCCAAGCAAGAAGTTCACCATCTTCAGATCAACACAATTGACCACTGATGTTCATGATAACGGATTTTCTGTAATATGATTTTTACATTTTCATATTCTTCTTTAAGTTTTGTTGAGTGAGCAATGGGAAGAGATGCATAACAGTTACCATTGTGCAAGAGAACACATTTCAGGCTTCTAATGGATCTGTCTATAAAAAGCCGCCAGTCTTCTGGTCGATATTCTGTTAGTCCCATTTGAAGAACAATTCCTGGGATATCATTGCAGTATACAAGTTCTTCCTCTTGGTTGAAATATCGGAGAAGCCTCTCTTCTCTTGTCCGATAGGCTGTAATTTTAGCTTCCGCCTTTATAAGATTTCATTCATTTAAGTCTGGACGCTAAAAGTTCAGATGCTTGCTTGGACAGATGTAAGTCTCGAATCAGGTCATTGAGTTCTTTTTGGCTTAATGGTTGAGGCGTCGAAGAGCTTCCCTAAAATTCACTTCCACTGCTACTACCTGCTATACACTCCAATCCCTGCCTCTCTTCAGAGTCTGACAGTGGCTGGTTTGGTAGTCTGGTAAACACTGGTATGGGAACGTCATTGCCATATGGAATAGGTCATCTTGCTGATTCCAAATCAGGATAATCCCACCGAGCTTTCTTGTAACAATTAAAGCCTTTAATCTTTACAACATAAAAATAACAATCGTCATGGTGGTTTTTCGGTTCTCTCCATACCATTGGCACACCAAAGTTTAAACTTTTTCTTTCACCTTTTGTCCACTGTCGTAGGTGCTCCACACATGTTTTGCAAACCATACGTGGAGCCCAAGACTTATCCTGGTCTCCATGCTGTACAAAATATGCCAGGTATACTCGATGCAAGTCTGTGATATTTCTTCTTTGTTTTTTAACCATGTACTCTCGACAGATGTAGCAGAATACATCAGGATTGTCGATGCAGTCTCTTCTTGATGAATCATAATTTTTACATGTATTTATATACTTATTAAGACAGAACTTTTTGGGTATAAACCAAGACTGGGTTAACAAACTTATACTGTAGCCAACTTCTTTCCTCTGCAAATTCACAGTTGCAATTCTGGCTTCAAAAAGTTGCTTTTATAGCATTGTAGGCCTACAAATTGAAATACAAAATAATTATATGGGATGTTTCATTACCTAAGACACTGTTAAAGAGTCAAAAGACAGATCAGAAGCTATTGCATTTGTTATCACACACAAGTCGCATTGGGGGAATGCATTATTTTCATGGATGTCCATTATCTCATCAACTAGAACCAATTCAGAAAAAGTAATGGGATTTTTGAATTCAGCACCCTCAAAATACAATAAATCCATTCAAAAAACTTTGGCACCTGAAAAAAAAAATTTTTTTTTGTACACCTGTGATATGAGTTACAGTTCTCCATAGACAATCCACAAACATCAATTAACAATATGTTATCAGCTAACATAATTTTTACATCACCTGTCTTGGAATCTAATGTTTGTGAAAGCTATTGAGTCACCACAAGTTTATTTGGGCTTGGTTTTTAATTACATAATGTGCCGTTAAAAAGCATGCATTGCATTTTATGTATTCTACTAATGTATGTAATTACATTCTATTATCAATGTTTTAAATATCTAATTATTATAAAAATATTTAATAAATAAAAATGTGATATCTGTGTTCGATGAAGTAAATAAGGAAAAATTTAAAATGCTCCATCTTTCAAATCAGTTAACTACGTCCCCAAACGTACCTGAAATTTACAACATACACACAGTTTCTGATGTATTTTCTTACTGCTCATTCTAGTTATTTTTGCTTTGTTCAGTCCATTCACATCATGTCTCCAGGTCCCACAGTTACTATAACTTTGTATCAAATGCAGATGTAATCTACATCTTCCTGTGCTGACACAATGCCTCTGCACTTTCTTATGTCCACTGTCACACATTCAGGTCAGAGGATCACTTTCAGGGCTTGTCTGAGGTATGTACTACTCTTCCGGGATGAGAGGGGACACTCTCAGCAAAGGCCCCTTCCGGACTCCATCCCATACATTCCACGTCCGATGGAAGGAAGCATCACTTAGCTAACCAAGCAATCCGTAAGAAGGAGCTCCTTAGCCGAACAAGAAGAGAGAGAAAAGCCTTATTGTTGCAAGCCCAAGATATCCTAATTTGTTAACGTTCTTTATGTTACTTGTGCCATCAAGCACCCTTTTAATTTGTCTTAAAAAAGACATTGATGTAAACAGGGATGGCCGGGTTTGGGTCCCAACATTTATTCTGTGAAATTGTCATTCCTTGCATGACCGCACCACCTAAATGATAAAGTTTGAAGCCTGAGACCAGCAAAGACCTGACATAGAATGTCATTGTCTGCACTATGTTCACACTCTGGCATGTACATAAAAGTGCAGGTTCAATTTTGTTAGCTCCCATTTGATCAGTTGTTTTCATGCAATCTACAATGTTTTATGGAATAAAAGAAATATCCATTTGAAACATCTCAGATTTGCACATCTTCTGCACCCATTCATAAACCATCTTGGCCTAATTCAGAGCTAAACCAAGTACAAGGCTGTCACTCATCACAATTTAGAGTGGCAGTCAAGCTAATCAGCACCTTTGTTGGATGCAAGAGGAAAACCAGAGAAAAATCTGCACGTTGTAGAGAAAAACTTGCCATCTCCTTAGATACAGTCACCAGGAGCTGTGACACAGAAGCACTGATCACTGCTCATCCCATCTTGGATGCGGAGAGGTGGCTAGGGATCTGCACTGGCAATCGGAAGGTTGCCGGTTCGAATCCCGTAAATGCCAAAAGGGACTCTGCTCTGTTGGGCCCTTAAGCAAGGCCCTTAACCTGCAATTGCTAAGCGCTTTGAGTAGTGAGAAAAGCGCTATATAAATGCAAAAAATTATTATTATTATTATTATTATCTTATGACAGCAACATTTATGTTGGTTATTAAGTCAGTATTATCACATGAGCTGTTGATAACATGTCTCCCCTTAATCTCTGTGTTGCTCTTTCAATCTTAGTGCATACTCTGCAGTCTCAGAATCAGACAAGTTGCTCTTCTCTGGTCTTTCATTATCCTCAATGAGTCCTCACTACTCCATTATATGGTTTAGATCACTATGCAGGCAGAAAGATGGCCACTGCAATCCAAGTACCAGTAATAACAGCATTTTACTGACATTTTCACATATTATTATATTGCTTCTCAATTACAGTACATTTATGTGTCTCTAACTGAGTAGAATATTACTTTTATATCAGATTTTATGTAACATCTTGGAATGTTGACATGTGGAACAGAATGCATTAAAGCAAAGCACTTTGCCACACAACCTATTTAACAAAACCGAATCATTCAGAGAAATAAAAAAATGGATGTTTTCAGCACATGACTTTTATATGTGTAAAATAATGAAGGCCAGCATTTGATTATGCAGATTGAAACTGTAAACTCACACCTTGTTGAAAAAAAAAACATAGTTTGCTTCCCTAGTTGTTCTGTACTTGACCTACAAATGTACTGAAAAATACAAAATCATTATCTGTGTAGAGCGGAATCGCTCCAATAGGTAAATAGGCCTCTAGCATTTTACAGTTCAGATAGCTGTGCCAGGTTTCATTCAGATTGAGTGATTAGTTTTTGAGTTATTATAGCCACAGACTCACATTCTGACACACAGACCAACAAACATCCTTGGGAAGTGGTCAAATGATGTTCAGAAATGCCTAAAATGTGTAAATCTATTGAAAACTCAAAGTCAAAATTTTGATCCCCTTACAGTACTTACAGTATAGAAGTAAAGGAAAAAGTCTTAACTATCTATATATTATTTTAATAGATTACATTACTGTATGGATCATTTTTCGCTTATTCACTGTCAGGTAATTCAGCTATTTATGAATAAAATATATTAGTTTCAACTCAATCAATAGTAATGGAGAAGATTATTTGTGGGTGTATCTCTGTTTGCTTTGCATCCTGTAGATTACACTTCCATTTTGAGCCGCTGTAGGTAATCCAAATCAATGATGTGAATGACATTTGAATTTTAAATTGTTGTGCCAGGGTGCACCTGATCCAATTTTATGTTAACACCATTTGAAAGCCATAACTGAAAAATAAGTCACTCATCCTACATTATAAGACCATAAAATAGGAAAATTGCTTGTTGCTGTGAGAAAAAATGTGTTATGTTTAAGGTCAGCAAACTAAGTATGATTTACAAGTTACTCAACAGCTCTCAGAAAACTTGTGAAAAACTGCAATTGTTACATAAGATTTGTTAGAAGTGTGATTTTCATATGATGCTTTAATAATCATCTTAACATAATAAAAAATCTGCCAATATGCATGTATTTACATTTATTTCTGTTTACATTTGACATGATCTTTTGAGATTATTGCTATATTTTTCTTTTTTTGTTTTAATTTAATTAAACTATTCATTTAATAGGACAACACATAAGTGAGTCTCAGGCAACAGAGCCTTGCGTTTAAATCCTAACCCTGGTTACTGTTCATGTGGAGTATTGCATTCTTCCTGCATCTGTATGGGTTATTCTCTGGGTGTTTGCGTTTTCCTCCCACATCTAAAAGGTGATTAGGTGTAACGAAAACTGGAAACCGAGCCAGTGTGTATGTAAGTTAGTTACTAATTTAATTAAGCAAGAAAATTATTATATCATATATTTGAAGAGGAAAGGGAACTGTGCAGGAATGCTGACCGCTTCAGTAATGCTGTAAGAGAGGATGCAGAATAACACAGCAAGTAGCCCTGTCACGATGCAGCACTTGTACAGCAGTTTGTAATTCAGGCATGGCTCCATCTATGCGGAGCTGACATGTTCTCTCAATTCTTGGATGGATTCCCTCCAGAGAGTGTAGTTTGCTACCACAATTCACAGACATGGTGATTAGGTGGATTGGTTAAAGTGACTGGGAGGGCATGTCTGGGGGTGTTCTTCCATTGACTGCTGGGTGGGCCTTTTCTTTGATATGGATGTTTGGAACAGTTAGCGCAGTATTTTGGTTAGGGATTTTGAATTTAAATCCTTATATTGCACATTTGATTCTGTCCTTAATTCACAGTGTGAGGCCTGAGCAAGTTACTTAACCTGTCTGTGAGACAACTGTAAAAACGTATGCAAGCAATGGAATTGTATCCTCATTTCGTAAGTCACTTTGACTAGAGACATCACCGTAATAGCTGTAATAATAGTACAATATTATTTCCAATTCACCTTTTATTGGAAAAGCAATTATAAAACAGTTTTTATTTGAATTTGAATTGATTCTTGTTAAGCACAGTTCCATTTATGATAACAGCAAGCTCAACAATAATTACCAATACAATATGAAAAAAGAAACACAATATAAGCACAACTCATAAGGTGATCAAAATGTTTTCAGCATGACCTATTAAAAAAAAAAACGAATTTTTCAGTATATTTCTCATGATCACTAATAGACTTGTTTTACCATCACTCAGACACAATATTTAACTAGCTTGTGCAGCCACTCATCTGTAGCTGACTCAAGATGTTCATCATTGTCATCCCTCATCTCATGGGTGTAGCTCTTCAGGTTCGGGAACGAGTGGTAGTCACTCAGGGCCATATCTTGAAAGTAGGGTAGGCATGGAATCTCTTTGAATCCATGCTTTCAAACCAGCCTTGTGAGAGTTGGGCACTGTCATGAAGCAGAAAGGAGCTGGTCAACAGTTTTTTTTCATTGACTGGCACCAGCACCATGTTTAATTGTTGATGAAGAATTGTTTCAGCTGACCCACAACTTGTCTACAGTGTTTTTTGTCTCACACATTATTATTTTTTGATTCTGCATTATGATTCACTTCATAGTGGCAATCGTCTCCTATTGAAGTCAAAGGCAGGTCCACTTTGAATTTTGCAGTCCATCTCTTTTCTGTGGCAGGTATATCAAACAAGCAATAATGAATCTCGGAAGGTATATTGTTCTCTAGTGTTAGACATCTACAGTTTTCAACAACAACAAAAAACATACGCTATAAACCACAAATGCTAGAGAAATGAAAGTTATATATTTTTTGCAATAGAAGCTAATCTTTGGCCTTCTACAAAACTATATACATTTAAATGCCTTTAGTTTTAACAAAATGAATCTATTCTAAAGTAAGGAGTTCTCATTCTTGATTTAAATGATGGAAGTTCAGGGACACTATGACTTGGAGGACAACAGAAACTCACATCCAATTCTATGCCCCAGGAGGAATTATGTCTGGGACTCCTTCCATTGTAATGGGGCATAGTCATACCTATTGGTGACATGGACCACAGAAAGCATCTGCACTTCAGGGGCTGCACAGCACCTCAGTTTGGGAGGGTTCTGATATACCAAGATTGCTTTAGGACTCTCTCCTACAGGACTGGATCACCATTTAATAATGATATAAAGATTGCTGAAAATCATTGAGAGTTTATTTAAAATTGACACAAATCACAACTCCGTATTGGCATCACAACCTAAAAAAGCAGAATTGCTTCATCACATTATAGACTTGAGTAAATGTGTCCCGGCAAGAAACCGTAAATGTTCCTTCTTTCTTTTACTGACTTAGTGGCTCTGTTTCTCTTTACCATACTCTAAGAATAATGTGATTTAGCATGTGGAATAAAAACAAAATCAGGTATCATATAATCTGTGCCTTTATTATAATTTATTCAGTATTCTTCCTGTGGGTGGCACAGAAAGCATGAAATGCTGAATGTTGAATAATATTAAAAACTTCAGTGTTCTTGAGATGATGTGGACCTGAACTCTCAGTGCTTTCCACTTTAGATTTTGCTTATTGCAGTTTTGCTTTAGCCTAGCTATTATGTACTAAAACTGTTCTTTGCTTGTGTCTAAGAAAAATAAAGCCATATATTTAATTTCTTTTCATGTTTCTATCAAATCACAAGACTGTTTCTCTCAATCCACTGACTTCTTAAAGAAGCATAAGTTATGTGTAAATATCTGGAAAATATCTGAAGACATTAAACAAGAAAATACATTTGAAAGGCAAGCAGACTTCTGAGGCAGATTAAATGGTTATTATGTAAAGTCATTTCCAATATAATCTACAACAATAATTCACCATGGTTTTATTAACCTAGGAGTAGTGGATGGCAGCAGGCTATTCACAACAGCCTCTTTGCATTAAATTGGTATGCTACTAAAGCTAAAATAAAAAATGTACCACTTTTTTCTTGTCATTTCAATCTTTCATTTCCTTTCCGTGCTTTTCATTTTATTCTAGGAATGTATCTTTTCAAATTTGTTGAAATAAGCTAGAGCAAAGTCTGTAAAACAAATTGGAAGTTTGGTTGGCATAACATTATAAGTCATTGTTCTAGCTACTGTTAATCAAGTGCAAATAGATTTGGAGCTTTTGAGTTCAGACATATTTTTGTTTTAATTGTCAGGCTGTTTCCAGATATTCTACAGGGTTGTACTTGTACTGAATGTACTAAAATTGAAGCAGCTCTCCACATATAATGCTTTTTGCATAATTTTCAAACTCTTATTTTTTTATGTCACTTACAGGAAAATCATCGAGGTGAAGATCATTGATGATGAGGAGTATGAAAAGAACAAAACGTTTACAATTGAACTGGGAGAGCCTGTGCTAGTGGACATTGGCCAGAAGCATGGTAAATATTAACTGTAGTTGAGATATTGACATACAGCTTATGTTTAATTTAATAGAGAGCAGAACTATTCATAAATGTACATGCTATATTGTATATACAGTACACGTGCAACATCTATAAGTAAAGAAAGTGACAAAAATAATCTTATGCTCATTGACATAATTTTGAATGCATCAGTTATGTTCAGTAACTTTTAGATTAGCATTTGAGAGGGATTGGGATTTTTTAAAGGTACCTATATGAGATTTTCTATTCTTGTTGTAAGTTATATGTAGTAGTAGTGGTAGTAGTAGTATTATTTTATATAACGAGTACAATGAAGATGTAGTATTCATGGTACCGTAGTTGTATTATTCTTATGTAGGTGCCATATTGTATGTTTGGAGAATACCATCCACAGGTAGATATTCTGCTACATTACTGGAGGTCACAGGAAGATCAAAAAATATATGCTCTCAATGCAAAGTACAGTATAATTAATATTATCCTGCACAGTGGCTTTAGGTTTTCGTTCCATCCTGATTGCTTAGTTAGTAACCAACCCTTGCCGACATCAGCCCTTATTTAATTTTTTGGCTTGTTAATCTGCAATGTAATGTTCTTATATTGTAGATTTTCTTCCTTTCCAAGGAAATCATCCAAACGATTTGAAGCCTAAAATGAATCCTTTTCAGTCTGTCACATTTTTCTCTTAAGTGTTTCATTAAACCAAATAATGCATGATGAATCCACACAGGTGTAAATGAAACAAGTTAGATGGATAACTGCTGGCTCCTTTTGTCATTTGCATCTTATTGCTAATAAGGATCCATTAAAAACACTGAATGCATCTGTTTAAGACTGAAATAAGCAATTACAGGTGGGGAACCTTAACAAGCGAGACCACCAAAGTGAAGCAGAAAAATGTCAATTGAGCAATAAGTGCTTCATTAGCAATAATGGACTCCTCATTAAGAAACTGGATTAGTAACAAAAACCTGTACCCACTGCAACCCTCCAGGACTGACATTGCCTACCCCTGTCCTACAACCACAATAAAGTCAAATTTATACTGTGTAGATGTACTGAAAGTCATTATTGAACAAGTTGTTCAAAAAAGATATGTCAGAATCTAGGATAATCTGAATACTATTTTAGCTAAGTTTGACATTTTATGTCCATCTTTGTTATTTTTAACCTGACTGACTCTTTTAGGAGTAGTGCAGTGGTTACACTGCTGCCTCACAGATTTAGCATCCAGAGCTTGAAACCTGCACCTGGGATGTTTTTTCCATGGAGTCTACATGTTCTTGATACATCTGCATGGGTTTCCCTCTCACATCCCCAAGACCAAGGTCAATTGGTAATTCTAAATTGGGTGTGTGCATGAGTGGGCCACGTAATGGCCTAGAGCCCTGTCTGGAGCTGTTTCCTGCACAATGCTGCCAAGATTGATTATACAAGAACCTTGAGAACCTGAATTGGATTAAGATGGTTTGAGAATATTTTTAAAAAATTAATGGGACTTCATATAAATGAATAGTTTTCTTGCCAGGCTGTTATCACACAACAGCGTCTTCACCTCACCTCACCTCACCTCAGCATCTTCATCTCATCTAACATCCTCTTGTTAATGTAATCATTGAATTTCAGTCTCCCTTTGTCATTAGAGATCCCTGTTTACCTTGATCAAGTTTTTCAATTGCATAGAGGGTGCTCATTTGTCAATCAATTTCTGGGTTATTCTAAATGCATTTTGCTCCTCCTTTTGAATATTTGAAATATTTTTTACATCTGTAAATTTTAATAGACCACTCCATCTGTTCCTAGCTTGCTAATTTGAAGCTATAATGTATGCAAAGCTGGCTTAAAGGGCTGTCACATAAAGCATGATAAACTGCACATATCAAACTAATTGTGCAGGTCGGGGTGAGCCAGAAATGAAGCGGGCATAGTGAAAAGCAATCCATAAAAGCAAGAAAGAAAGGTCATGGGATAGCTAAGAAATATACTGGCCAAAATCATAAGATGCAAAATTGAAACAGATCACAAAAAAATAAGCAAAAAAACATTACAATGACTGCAAGGTGTGTCAGTGTGAACTGCAACTTTCAAATGGGTTGCTGAGTATCATGTGGGCCTCTACATCGCTTTTAACTTGTAGATCAAGGAGATTGAGTGAGGAGCCTTATACACTGCAGCCATTGCCATGAAAACCATGACAGATATTACTTTTATATCATTCCTAGCCTGTATCATAAATCAATCAAGTCTTTTTCCACCTCTAGCAGCTCTAAAAGATAAATGTGTCACTTGAATCAGCCATGTAATAAAAGCAAGTTCTGATCGCATGATTGCAAGCCTGCTGCTTCCCAGTAGTTTGAAGTGGTGGGATTAGGGGTCAACTAAGTGTCAGTAACACCACTGTGTTGATACTTGGAATTTCTATTTTTCTCCAGCTCAATACTAGATCAGTGAATTCACTTGTCCAATCTTTTGTGGTGAGTTTTATGAAAATTTCTTTCATGCTACTATGTGATTGTGAATGAGTACTTTTTGCTCTCAAAAACAAGCAAAGTGGAACTCTTCACCTTTATGGCAAGGTAAACTCTCACTGATAATAATGTTGCTATTAAATATACAGTACATATAATTACAGTTATGATATACACTCACCGGTGACTTTATTATGCACACCTTGCTAGTATTGGGTTTGACCCCCTTTTGCCTTCAGAACTGCTGTAATTTTTCATGCATAGATTCAACAAGATTCTGGAAACATTCCTCAGGGATTTTGGTCCATATTGACATGATAGCATGATGCAGTTGCTGCAGATTTGTTGACTGCACATCCATGATGTGAATCTCCCATTCCACCACATCCCAAAGGTTCTCTATTGGATTGAGATCTGGTGAGTGTGGAGGCTGTTTGATTATAGTCAACTCATGCTCAATAGACCAGTTTGAAATAATCTGAGCTTTGTGACATGGTGTGTTATCCTGCTGGAAGTAGCTATCAGAATATGATTACACTGCAGTCATAAAGTCAGTCATATTTTCCCCTTGGGATTAATAAAGTATCTATCTATCTATCTATCTATCTATCTATCTATCTATCTATCTATCTATCTATCTATCTATCTATCTATCTATCTATCTATCTATCTATCTATCTATCTATCTATCTATCTATCTATCTATCTATCTATCTATCTATCTATCTAAAGGTTTAGACATGGTCAGGAACTATACTCAGGTAAGCTGTGGCATTTAAATGATGCACAATTGGTACTAAGGGGCCCAAAGTGTGCCAAGAAAATATCCCCCACACCATTACATCACCACCAGTATCTGAACCATTGATACAAGGCAGGATGGATCTATACTTTCATGTTGTTGACGCCAAATTGTGACCCAAACATCTGAATTTTTCAGCAGAAATCAATACTCATCAGACTAGGCAATGTTTTTACAGTCTTCTGTTGTCCAATTTTTACGAGCCCTTGTGGATTGTGGCCCCAATTTCCTGTTCTTAGCTGACAGGAGTGGCACCCAGTGTGGTCTCCTGATGTTGTAGCCCATTTGCTTCAAGGTTTGACGTGTTGTGCATTCAGAGATGCTCTTCTGCATACCTTAGTTGTAATGAGTTGTTATTTGAGTTACTGCTTGAACCAGTCTAGCCGTTCTCCCCAGACCTCTGGCATCAACAAGGAATTTTCGCCCAGAGAACTGCTGCTCATTGGTTATTTTCCATTTTTGGACCATTCCCTGTCAACCCTAGAGATGGTTGTGCATGAAAATCCCAGTAGATCAGCAGTTTCTAAAATACTCAGTACAGCCCTTCTGGCAGCAACAACCATGCCACGTTCGAATTTAAATAAATCCCTTTTCTTCCCCATTGTGATGCTTGATTTAAACTTCAGAAGGTCGCTTGACAATGCCTAAATACATGCCTAAATAGACTGAGTTGCTGCCATGTGATTGGCTGATTAGATATTTGTGTTAACAACTAGTTAAACAGGTGCACCTAATAAAGTGGCGTGTGAGTGTATAAGCCTCTTGTGAAATGTGATTTTACCAATGAATTATTCTTGACCAAAATAATAAAAAAGAAAATGTGGCAAAACAATACCTATAATATGAAAAGAAACACTATACACAAAATCATGCAAATAAAAGCAGTAAGTCTACTATGCCCTCTGTAGTGCCACCCATATACTGTATGTGTCAATATTAACTGTGGTATGTGACCATTAAACCAGACGTACAGTATCTTGATTTGAACACATCCAGCTCTGGAGAAAAAGTATCCACATGCTCTGCAAAATCATCAGGCATGTAATCACCAAACACTACACTTGAAGCAAATAATATTTTAATTTGCAGGTGAAACTTTTTGAACTTGTCCACCAAAACAGAAAAAGCATCCCACTAGCTATGCCACTGGGAAGTTTTGTATACATTCTGTCAAACATGATTTATAAAAATCTCTTTGAAAAGAGGCAGTGATGAACTTGAAAATGAGTGCATTTGTCACAATGTGCATTTGTTGGCTCACTTTAAGTGTGCCCCCCAAAGTCATAGCGTATTGCTGTCCAGGAATTCTGTCTTATTTTTAATTTTTTACCAAACAGTCATTTTAGTTAAATTAATTTTAATTATGTAAAATGCATGCATTAAAAAAAATATATACATGCCTGGATTGCCCTTGGATGTGATTGTGATTACACACAATTTTCAATAAATGCACCGTCTAAGCTCCCAGATTTATAGTAGGCTAAGGCATAACTGCTGTCCAGCAGACACATTTTACAGGTTGATGGATCATAGTCTGGGTGAGGTGTTGCTCTACTATAGAAGAGTAAAAAATAAATCTGCTCAGATTGCAAAAGAACCATATGATGTGCTTTGGTTCAAGTGTTTTCAACAATGTTGTATTGAAGAGTTGCTGCAAGGTCTTGAATCCATCAGGCACTTGTACCAGCACCCATAAGACAATTTGCCTATCAGGTAAGAATGTTCTTCTTGCTGATATGTAGCCCAAAAATGCTGCAGAAAGAGCAGAAAAGGCACCATTTCCACTTCAGTGACATGGTTCGCTGAAAACAGCCTTCTCCAGACACAGCACATCAAATACTTTCTAAGAAGACAATAGTCTTGAGTAACCATCAGTTTAAAGAGAATTTAGCCATAGCACAATGAACAACCTCTACTTTTAGGGTAGGGGCACGGGCAGAATCATATGTGTAGGTTATAAAGTCAGTAATAGAAAAGACAGAAATTAAGAGGAATATTTAAGTTTAGGTTTTACAATACAGCAAATCTATACTGACAATATCATTAAAACACAACAACGGCCATTTTGTCAATTATCCAAAACATCTGCTTCAATCAGAGGTCAGCAGATAGAGGATGTTCATGCTAGAAGTAAGTGGAGTCAGCCATACCAAAAGAGATACCACAAAAGATCTACTAGACCACTTCATAAATTCACAAAGGCTGAAACAATCAGAATTCAGAAGCATAACCATTAGAAAACAGCATAGCTCATAAGAACATAAAAATGAGGAATCTATTTAGTCAATTGAGATTGTTTAACTAGCTAATAGATGATTTCTGCCAGTGTTTCATCCAGTTCATACCAAGGCATCTGATGCTAGACAATCTTACTGCATGCACTGCTTTGCAGAAAATATTGGCATCTCACCGTGAGCAAAAACGAGCAGATGCATACACTGATAAACTCATACTAAGTTTATAAATGCACCTTTCACAAGTAAATATGAATGTAAGATAGTGTGAAGGTATGTTCAGCATGTGCAGTAATGCCAAGGAAGTTCAGCTAATATTATGTTTCATTGAGGTGTAAACACATGACAAAAAACACCTAAAGAGCTATTCTTTACAGGTTTTTGTTTAGATTGTTGCTCCAAACCTCTTAACTTTTCATTTCCCAAACTCTTAATGGACATATTAAGTTACATTGTCAGTCTTTTTTTAAGTCTCATCTCATGTACTTAAGTTCCTCCACCATTACATGCATATGGGCGGAGTGGTGGCTCTGAGGCTAAGGATCTGCGCTGGTATCCCGAAGGTTGCCGGTTCGAATCCCCATCACTGCCAAAAGAGATCCTACTCTGCTGGGCCCTTGAGCAAGGCCCTTAACCTGTAATTGCTCCAGGGGTGCTGTACAATGGCTGACCCTGCGCTCTGACCCCAAGGGGTATGCGAAAACTACCAAATTCCTAATACAAGAAATTGTATAAGGTGAAATAAAGAACAAAAAAAAAAAAAAAAAAATATGCATCCTATAAGCTAAATAAGTGTTTTCCAGATTGATCTGCAGTCAGTGACATCCTTATGTAGCTGTACATTATCCTTTTAAGTTACTTTCTTGGAATTGGACAGTGAGACAAAGTTTGTACCTACTATCTAGTGAATTTCAACTCAACTTCCACTTCACACTGCCTGCTACTAAGACCTTAGATGATGTTGTTTGGAATGTTTCATCCTAAATGCACGTCCCTGGAGATTGCTGTTACACCATTTAGATGTTTCAGCACTGTACTATAACAGATTTTAATCATTAAAAACTGAATTTCTGCAACGTTCACAATGAGCTTTAAAAACCTGCAGTGTCTGCTAATAAATGCATGTGTCTATTTTGAAACCTACTCTTGAGATTAAATTTTATACAACGGTAGTTCATCACAGTATCTGTGAGGCGATGAGCGCACCTGCATTTGACAGTGTCTAGTCTTCTCTCTCATTTCTTCTACATGTGACAGCTACCCCATAACAAAAAAAAGCTTCATTTTGACAATTTGTTTGCTTTTTGAGGCTGCTTGTTAAATGAAATTTGAAATAACTGTCAGTCTGAATTGTCAGTGGATTTCAGGAGCTTGTTGCTCTTGTTGCTCCTTGAATATGATTTTCCATTAAGTATGGCTCAGCTAAAGTTTTCAGTGGTGGTGTTGTAGTGCAAGGTTTGTATGAAACATGCAATATTTATTAGATAATTATAGTCCATTATGAAAATGACTGAATGTGAAGATTTAAGTTATCCTGTAGGATAAAAATCTGTTTTTTTATTTTTACCTTACATTTCTAAGTTGTTTATTTTCCAGTAGGGTCTTTTAGGGTTTATTTTTCCAGTAGTACAGTAGGGTCTGCAGGGCACCCTCAGGACATATATCATTGGTTAGTTTAGGAATGCCTAGGGTTCACAAAAGAAAAGAATCTGTAACAGGGAGAGAACACATCTGACTGACACTACTTAGCTTGTTACAAATGTTAAATGAGCAAAAAAGTGAATAAAGTACCACAATAGAAATTGCATATACAATCAAGAGTGTTATCCATCCATCCATCCATTTTGTAAACCCTATCCTATTCAGGATCATGGGGAGCCAGTGCTCATTTTAACTTTATTGTACCTCAATGATAAAACCAACCATACACAACATACCAGGACATCCATGGGTACACTCAAGCACACCTTCAGTCATGCAGAATCCAACACACAAGCACAAAAATCTTTGGCATATCAGAGTAAAAACCCAAGTATAGCCTCAAGCAAATACAGACTGAACATGCAAACTCCACATGGTGATTCAAGCAATGTGTTCTGTGAAGCAGGATCAATAACCACTGGATCTGAGAAAATAAACTAAGTTGCCACTATAGATTACTGTGCCCTTCAATGTCAAGTACCTTGGGAGGCATAAGCAGATACTGATGATAGCCACTTGAATGGTACAACTAACACGGATCTCTAGTGAGGATAGCTGTTTTTTAGAAAGTCAAGAATTTTTGGCCTGGCATTGGTGTGACAGACAGTTAATATCTAGGTTAAACTTGTAAGTTTTATTAAGATAAAGTACAGAGGCCTTGTGCCTATTCATATGGAATAAAAAAGTAAGACAGGAGGAAAGAGGAAGATAAATAACAACAAACATTTTTAAAAGTAAATATTGCTTCAGGCAATTTATAAATTCAGGGCATAGTAAATTGTTTATATATTTTGTTTTGTGCAATTATAGGTTTATAGGGTAATCATTGTCTTGTATACAGAGTATAATGAAATGTACCAATCAACAAGTAGCACATCCCACTCTCCAGAGCCAAGATCAACTTTACTTCAAAACTTCTGTCTTACTTAAGAGAAAAAATCTCAGAAAATATTTGTCATAACTTATCAGCAACAAATTATATAACAAAGTGGCAACACATTCTTTTACTTCCACCCCTTATATCACTGACTAGTGTTTTGATTTTTGTATGCAGCATATAGAGAGTGTGGAAATAAAAAAGAAACTCCACAAAAATAAAGTTTTGGGGACTGTCCCCGTATATTGTCCTATGGACAAAATAAAACAAAAATGGCAAAATAATTGATCAAAGTACTGTATTCAAGCATTTGACAAAGTTCATGGAACAAGATGGCGTTTATATACAGAATTGAATTATGGGAACAGAAAATGGTTGGCAGGAAGTGATGTCATTCAGAATGGCCGGATGTGGTGTCATATCGGGTCGCCGGACATGACGTCATGGCGGCCATTTTGGAACCCGGAAGTAGAGGCAATTATTTTTCTTCGGGTTTTCTGTTGAGAGGTGAAGAGATTCAGCTAAGTACCACGTGATAACCCCTTATCTTGCGATATTTCACTCACCTTTAGGCTTTTTGACTGCCTCCTAATCGCACATGTGTGACAAGAGTTAGGACTGGAGACTGAACCTTGCCATTTACAGTCTGGACCTTTAGCACTAATTTATACACTCTTTGCCCTCACCACTGGTACACTTAGTAACCTATCAAGATTGATGTTTATTCAATTCATGGTTTCAGATATTCTTCACCACCTTGACACTTTCTGCTCTTTCTGATTTTTTTCAAAACTAACACATTATTTATAATTAATTGTTGAACAGGGCTCTCAACTCTAGGGATTTCTACCTGAACAACAGCAAGAGCTGAAACAATAAGTGAGCCCTAGTCACCAGGTAAAAAAAGGCTTGATTAAGGTGTTGGTTCATTTTTAATGTTGATGCGGTTAGCTTTCTACTTTGCTGATAGGTAAACAATCACCGTTATTCCCAACCTTGTTAGGTCTGGTTAAATTTTATTGTTTACTAACCTTGGTACCTGTTGCAGACAGGTAATAAAATATTTGTTATCCCTTGCCCTACAGGAACCTTCAGGACTTTTCCTCCGTATTTGCATATGTGTGAATGTCTCTGCACTGGCACTCCCTCTCTTGAGCGTGTTCCTATACAGCCTGCATCTCATACTCTTTCATTATTTATTTGTGAGACACCTTTCTCTCCTCCTGTCTGTTTCTTTATTTGCTGTCTTTGAAGGCAATGTTCTCTGGCTTTTGGTAAAGGCTTATACGCTTATACGCCTTTACTTCTCTTCCTCTTACTGCACTTCCTATTTTGTCTCATCATCAAAGCCAAACTGACTAATCAGATTGCTCAGAGAGACTGGACGCATAGTCCTTAGCATTTAATCATATAGTAGGGTTCTAAATTACCTTGACATAAAATCAGTTTAGCAATGCAAAGCCTTTATTGGGCTTTACAGTGTGGTGTGCGCTGATGTTGTGTATGATCTTGGTTCAGATGAAAAACATTGATTGTGGTTCTTTTTGTCACATGTTTGGTGTTCTTTAGTTCACTTTGGAAGATGCAATGATATCCTGTGACACTTCATGGGAGAAATAGTTTTAATATACCAGTTAAGTTCCTGAGGTTCCCATTTTGAAGTAAGGCTTCACCCTTTTCGTATAACAGGATAATATTGCCATTTTCCAGTCCTTTGGAATTTCCCCAGTGTGCAGTGACTTCCTAAAAATAAGCATCAAGGGTTTATATATCTACTCTTCAGCCTCCTTAAGAACTCGAAGGTAAATTTTATCTGGTCCTGGAGATTTGTTTGATTTCAGCCTACTTAATCTCAGCAGTACATCTCGCTCTATAATTTCCAAATCAATCAGTACCTCCTTAGTAGTCCCATTTACCGCTGGGAGGTTATCTGCTTACTCACTTGTGAAAACCTCAGAAAATGCAAGTTTAGGGCATCCACTATTTCACTGTTTGTATTTTTAATTCCCTTTTACCAGTCCTGATGCTCTGATGTTTTTTTACTACTAATCTCTACTCACTTCTGAGGTAATACTAGGTAGTTTTAATGAAGATTCATACAGCATTACTGCAATATATAAAAAATATCTAAATGAATTAACTCTGTGGCCTCCTTAGCATTATGTTTACCCCCAGAAAACAAGCCAGAAATGTTATTATCCATAACAGAAACATTTAAATACCAAAACGTCATCATGAATACAATACAAAGGTATGTTTAGTGTCCACTACTGTACTGATGCAGATTTAGTACATGTTCTTTGTTTTGAAACAGTCACCAATGCATAGCCCAACATTGCCCAGAATAGTAGAAGATTGTTTCTTTGCACACTTTTCTTACAAGATTTTTTTCTGGTGCTTGCACATGACAGGATAGAATGTCACAGACTGAACTTCACGATCAATGCGTCCCTTGTGTTTTTGTAGGCTACCACAGCACAAGGCTTAGTGACTTCCACATTTCCCGTGAAATAAACATTGACAGTTACTGTATTATGAACAGTGCTTAGGGGGCTAATGTCTATCTTTTTTTGTCCTTTTGCTCAACTGCGATTATTGGGCCTTTTTTGCTTTGAAGCTCTTTGAACCATAAACTTCCTAGAACCAAATTCACTACCAATAGCTCAGCAGTTTGCTCATACAGTGCCATATGCATCATTTTCACTATCTGTATCAACATCTGGTGACCAGTTCACATTGTCAACACAATCACATGATTGAACTAACAGTTCAGTTTCAGTTTGTCCTAAAACTGGCTTTACAGCTTCTCATTTACATGTCATTGTGTTTTGGGTGAAGGTGAATTCATGAATATTGATGAGTTAATGTAGAGTAACAAAATGCATAGAAATATTCATGATTTTTTGTAGCATAATGTTATTTCATCCACTAGATGGCAGCAAAATACTATACCAAGAGTTATTTGGGCTTTAGATAGATAGATAGATAGATAGATAGATAGATAGATAGATAGATAGATAGATAGATAGATAGATAGATAGATAGATAGATAGATAGATAGATAGATAGATAGATTTACACTGTAAAATGGATCATTAAACAGGTTTAACCATATTAACATATAACTCTGAGCCCAAGTCACGCTCTGGGTTTAGCACCAAGGAAGTTAATAAATCTAGGGAACAATGGGAAAGGGATTTTTCAATTATAATCTCAAAAAAGGAATGGGAATCAACCATTCATAGAATACATTGTTGTTCGGTATTTGTCAAGCATTCCATAATTCAACTAAAATCTTTCACCAATCACATTTATTTTGTTTAAAATTGTCTCAAATGAGTCCAGACCAAATCTAACCTGTGAGTGCTGTCATCTATCCCTAGTATCAGTAGACCATATGTTTTGGGAATGTATTACATGGGAAATGCACAACTCTCTGCATTTCTTTTGATTTTAAATCAGTCCTAATGCATTATTGGTGGTGTTTAATATACAACTAGTTCTGATTAATGTGTGTAATGAGAAGTTAGTGGTAATATCAGATATCACTCTACTAGCCTGTAGACTTATATTGCTCAGCTGGAAAAATCCCAATCCACCTTCTATAACTTATTGGGAAAGCAGTGCATTCAAAACAACCCAGTCAAAATTTAATTTTAAAATAAGCACACTGAGATCACAAACTATTAAACTATTAACTGTTTTATCAAATATAAAGAAGTAGATAAGATGGGGTTGTCTACTCATGTTGCTCTCTTTTATTCTGCGGTGAGGGCTAAATATCAACTTTTTTTTGTTATTCTTTACATTGATTTAGAACCATTTTGTTGTGTCTATTATTTTTAATTGTTTTATTGAGCTATGCATTGTTATAAAGGTTTGTTTTTCAAATAGGATGATTAAAAAAACTTCACAGCTAATGTTATAAATAGAAAAAATGCATTCTTTGACAAAAGTAGTTTGTGAATGACAATAAAATGGAAACATCTCATACAGACAGCAAGGAGATATCACTTGGACTAAAAGAGCATATTCTAAAGCGAACAGATAACACTCCATTTCATAAAGCATCTTCCCTTTTATAGGTTTAATGCCTACTATTTATTCAAATTAAATGGGAATATTTACGGGCATAGCTGAAAAGAAGCTCAGGGGCTAGGTTGTGTGCCAGCCAAGATCACTTCAAAGACTATTTACAATTTGAAAGCACTTAAATGGAGGCAACTACAAACTGTATTTATATATTAGTGACAGGTAGAGCACAGATCTTAAATATTTAGAAAGAAAAACACTGTGCAGTGATACAAATGTATATTATTAATCATCACAGGGTAATGATGATCAAAGCGGACATTTCAGACTTCTTAAGGAAACATTATATAGGCTTGCAGGTATTTCGTTTTTTATTTTTAAATGAAGAAAGTCATGACCAAGGTTACATTCCTTCAAATTCATTGATTACATTGATCTAAATCCTTGCATAACAACAGCAGTTTTAAGAATTTTTTATTAAACCTTATCAGGGATTGTGGCATTATAAAATTAAGGCTGCCACATACCAGCAGATAACACATATGGGAGATGTGCTATCAGACACTATGCATGTTTCCTTGGTAACAGAGTATAAGCAGAACAACAAACTTGGCATTCCTGTGTGAAGCTGTGCAATTAAATCTTCCAGGAAAAAATTACATATATTAGGAATTTTGTGTGAGGACTCGTAATACTATTTATTACTATACTCCTTAGGTTTAATAAAAAAAATAAAGGCTTTTTCTGAAACCTTAAGTGAAATATGTATATTGTATGCTAGGTGTATTTTGCAGGGGACACACATTCCCTGAAAAAACCAGTCACAGCCACAAAACACTCAGATGTCAAAGTAAAGCAACGCATAGATTGACTTTTAATGCTGATTTGGTTACTTGAAACAAACAGTTATGAAGGCAGCATATCAGCATTGTCAAACAAGTCTCTTGTATTTGTCTGAGCAGAGCCAGAAATTTGTCAAGGGCAGCATTTTCATTTAACTTTTTTTTTAATGATGAAATAACAATTCAAAAAACTTAACATACACATCCAGTATGTTACTTATATACTACATAAAAGCTATGATAAATATTTTAATTTTAATAGTTTAAAATTGCATCCAAGACTCAAATCTTCACATCCACGTTTTTTAGCTGTGTGTAAGTCCACGGCTTTGGCCTTCAGTTTTCTCATTTTTACATATTGCCATAGGTGCCCACAATGAGGGTGCATTTCTACTGGAATGATACTATAGAAAAATCTGTTTGAAAAATCCATACTGTACAGTCTATTGAGATTATATTCTCTCTGTAGTTAAAAGTGGGATTCAAATCTGATCTGGCTGTGTAGCAATATCTATCTTGAATCTGCAAAATTAATATAAATGAATTCATCAGACAGATGCAACCTAATAAACAAACAAATAACAGCTACATGCTGGCATCAGCTTCTTTACAGTGCAGGACATTTGCAAATTGGTGATAACATTATGAGAGAGAGAGGTTGGGAGCATGAGCTTATTATAGTGTGTTGCCACAACCGCCACACGACAAACCACCCAGATTGGGGTCCAGGTGCAGCCGTGCGATGGGTGACACCTCAGCACCACACTTGAAAAGTGTGAGGTTTTTACAGTGGCTGGAGTGCCAATCCTGCCACTAACCCCCAAGTTTTCCCTTGCCAGTTGGAGGACCTGCTTGCAGGGCTGGATGCAGGTTAACATCACATCATACCCAGGACAAAGCAATTGCATGTTAAGGGCCTTGCTCAAGGGCTCAAAGGAGGACAGTCACTTGTGGTGTTTACGGGATTCAAACCAGCAACCTTCTGATTGCCGCCGCAGATCCCTTACTGCAGAGCAACCACATGGTGGCCAGTGCTTAAAGATGTTTTGAGTGGAATAATTAATGGTGACTCTCTTTGCAAGACTCTGAGAAAAATATTCATTTGAGGCAAGACATTGCATAAAACACATAACAAATTTGCTATTTTATATTTAGGCAAAAATGAATAGAATCAAAGCAAAATGATTATCTAAAAAAAACTACTCAACATTCCTATTTACCGTATCCTCATTGATGTATGCAAATAACACAATATCACCATTCACAGAGTGTATGAAATCCGTTTTTTCCAGCTATAGAGAAATTTGTTAGCATGGTAGGAGCAGGAATGAATGTGAAGAGTATATTCATTGGTTCATTGAATAAGAGAGGATGTTGTTTGTGGAGTTTTAATGTAAGTTTTAATTTAAACACATTAGAGAGATGCTTATACATTGAATTAAATCAGTCTGTAGCAGTACATTCAAAGTATACAGTTATAGTTGATCATTTCATTTTACGTCTGTGTCTCCTATGCTGCACCAATCTGAAGATTATTATTATTATTATTGCTGTTGTTGTTGCTGATTTATTATCTATGCTGTATTCTATCATTTTTTTCATTTTTCCACACCCATCTATATCACATTGTACATATTCTGATTGTCATTTAGATAATTTCTGAAATCTATTTAAGAACTATTTAAGTCTCTTTAAGTTTGCACTGTGCATGTTTAGTTAGAAAAGACAGGTGCCTTTTAGCTTGCAGGGCTGTTTGAAAGTAATATTTAGGTATTTAGAAAAGTGTACAGAAGGAGTTTCGTAACCGAGCTTCTCTTTGCATTCATTATCCTGTTATACATTTGTATTTTTTGTTACCTATTTTATGTTTTATTGTTTTAATGATAATTTTTTCATTGTTTCACGTTGTTTTAAGAAAACAAAATAAATATATTATATACCGTATATATATTTTGTTTGATGGTTACAGAAAGCACTGGAACATGATACGTATATAGGAATATATATTATTTGTGAATTAAGTGCATCATTTTATGCCTAGTAAGAATATACAGGCAAACTTGGGAATAGTCAGCCAAAATTCTCTTTGCCTCAGGCGGCATGATTTAATGTGCCAACCCTATGCCTAAGGGTCAGGATTTCTCTTATCATCTGAATCCACTTCCAACATAGCACTAATAACCTTTGTGACAGACAGCAACTCTGTGAGCAAGTGAAGGAGCAGCCAGCCTATCGTCTTGTTCAAATATTTTTTATTGTACTAATAGTTTTAAATTATGCAATTCAATATACACCTATTATTCTCATTCTGTCTCTCTCTCTCTGTCTTTGTAAACAGTAATACTCCATACCCAGAATAAAAAAATATTTTGTAAATGAAACACAGTATATATGACAATCAGTTGTAATCTTAATGTCTAATTTGTCTGTATGTGTACCACGTGTATCTGTGCATTAAGGGCAGTAAAAACTCATCTCAATAATTTAAAGTATTGTTAAAATGTTTACAGCAAACTCAATTTCTAAATTCTAATATTTGTGTCCAATTTTCCATGACATGATCAGTGCAATTTCTTATCTAGATTAATATTTCTTTTTGGAGTATGTGCAGTTTCCTTTGTCCCTGACGCCACTAGCTTTATTCTGCCCTGCAGTGTTCTAGGTGCATGGGTGTCTTTCCCAAAGGTTTCATAACACAATTTGCCGTCACAGCTTAAGTTCATTAATTAATGGGTGTTTCCCCAAGAAACTTTGTAGCTAAAGTAGTACATCATCTCATTTGGGAAATAAAGAGTCAGTCAACCCACTAGTTATTTTCAACATTTGCATGCAGTTCTGTGTCAGAGAGACAGAGATCACCCTAAGTAGATCATAACAAATACAAATACTGAATAATGCAATAACAACAGCAACAACAACAACAATAAGTCGATGTTGCAATATAAATATAAACTAAAATATTTATAAAGTTAATGGATGGATGGATAATGTAGACTATCAATAAGTGCAAAAGGGGAATTAGACAGTTTGAGCACATGATAAGTTAACTAATTAAACTTGCTATGTTATTAGTCACATCTTTTAAAGTTGAAAGGTGAATTGCCCCTTAGTGTCAGCAACGATAATGGCAGCTAATATGCCATTGTGCCGGTCAACTGGAAATTCCGTTATAAAAAGCGCCATCCATGAAAGCAACTTGCAACAACAACAACAACAACATTTATTTATATAGCACATTTTCATACAAAAAGTAGCTCAAAGTGCTTTACATAATGAAGAAAAGAAGAATAAAAGACAAATAAGAAATTAAAATAAGACAACCTTAGTTAACATAAAAAGGAGTAAGGTCCGATGGCCAGGGTGGACAGAAAAAACAAAAAAAAACTCCAGAAGGCTGGAGAAAAAAATAAAATCTGTAGGGGTTCCAGGCCACGAGACCGCCCAGTCCCCTTTGGGCATTCTACCTAACGTAAATGAAATAGTCCTCTTTGTAGTTAGGGTTCTCACGGAGTCACTTGATGCTGATGGTTATACAGACTTCTGGCTTTTAATCCATCCATCATTGTTGGAACATCATGGTGCTTTGGGTAGATGGTGGTGGCACAAGCCACCACCAATAGGACACCGGAAAAGGAAACAGAAGAGAGAGTAGGGGTTAGTACAAATTTTGAATGAATAGTTATTATAATGAATTGGATATACAGAGTGTCAGGATTAAATTACAGTGAAGTTATGAGAAGGCCATGTTAAAGTAATGTGTTTTCAGTAGTTTTTTAAAGTGCTCCACTGTATTAGCCTGGCGAATTCCTACTGGCAGGCTATTCCAGATTTAGGTGCATAACAGCAGAAGGCCGCCTCACCACTTCTTTTAAGTTTTGCTCTTGGAATTCTAAGGAGACACTCAGTTGAGGATCTGAGGTTGCGATTTGGAATATAAGGTGTCAGACATTCCGATATATAAGACGGGGCGAGATTATTTAAAGCTTTATAAACCATAAGCAGAATTTTAAAGTCAATTCTGAATGACACAGGTAACCAGTGTAGTGACATCAAAACTGGAGAAATGTGTTCGGATTTTCTTTTCCTGGTAAGGATTCTAGCAGCTGCATTCTGCACTAGTTGCAAACGATTGATGTCTTTTTTGCAGCTCTAAATGCTTTTTTTTTTGGGAGTGGACATGAACACTTTGGACCATCTTTGGTAAACAACAACTAATAGAGAAATACAGGCTACCCATGGGTGAAATAATGTCCTTCCTTAATCTGGTGCAGAACAAATTGGTAAAAGGAACAAACCAGAATATTGTCCTCAGTCCAGCTTCTGACAGTTCTCTATTTCTATGCCACTGGTGAATTTCTGCAGACTGTCTCTGATGCATTTGGCTTCAGTAAAGCTGCTGTGTCCCAATCTGTATATGCAGTGACCTGATTACTATTGCGCCATTCACCCAACACACCCTTAAGTTGGTGAATACAAATCCCGCTGCTGACACTGTGTGACCATGAGAAAGTCACTTCACCTACTTGTGCTCCAATCAGAAAAACAAAAGAAGTACAGCCAATTGTATCTCAAATGTTGTAAGTCATCTTGGATAAAGGTGTCAGTCAAATAAGTAAACAATAATAACATTACAATGCCTTGTTTTCATGCCATTGTTGGCATACTGAGCATTGTACGTGCATTGGATGGATTGTTCATCCCTCCCTATTTATACTCCCAGCCTACCCTATCTACACCTGCCAAAAGGGGTTCTCAGTGCTAAATATCTAGATGTTCTGCAACCAAGCACATCAGGGCTTTTTTTCACAGACATTGAGGCCAAGCGGCCAGGGAATATACATGGTACTTATATCTGGTCCAACTCTAAAGTGTGTCAGATGTCAAGGGATTGCTGGTGGGTAGATACTGGTAAACAGTGGGTATCCTTTTGTTGATGGGTGAGAAGAGGTGTAACACCACACACCAAAGCATGTATACTGTTGCAGAGCACACTTTGGGTATATAGAAGATATAATTCCAGTGCCTGTGCAAGTCTTCGGGGGCTTCCCTGAATCTTATAAAACAACACTTCTTTATTTTTTTTTCCAGTTGCTGCTTGTCATTGTTCTTTTTTCAATGAAGGCAAGTCAAGTTTTGAGCCCATTTATAGATTTTTGAGTAATAGGTTAAAATAATTTTACTAATTAGAAGAAATTTAAATTTCTTTATTTTGTGCTTTTTTGCATGTTTTGATTGAATTTTTTACATTTACATGCACATGTTTGGTGTGACAATATAATATATATTTGACAACTGAAATACGTGGGATCAATGTTCCTTGTATCAACAGTCTGCTTTATTGACATTGACGCTGGGAAGGAGCCCAACAAAGAAGTACTTTAAACTTGTTCATTAAATGTTGAATAATGAAGGGCTTTTGGAGATGCTCATAAAACTCATTCATTCTTTACCTACGTTATTGATTATATCTATCATTATTCACTAAAAATGATCGTTTTAGGGAAACACACCCAGGTTCAGTACTAGAGCTTGAAGATCCTTTTGAGTTACCCACTGGTTGATTTTTTGTGATGCAGTTTAAAGGTTTTTTGATCTTGTACATCTTGTTTTTTTGGAGTAGTCATTATCATTATTGTGAATCACATCAATTATGTTTATACAATTGAATTTAGCATTATGCTAATTGTTGGAAATGAATGGATATTTACTTGCGCTTTTTCTTTTCAGTTTTGAGTGTTTGATGTTGAGATATTTTTAATGTCCTTTGGTGCTCATACTATGTCAATATGTTGATAGATCTTTATTTTCTGTGAATTATTTATGGCATTATTTGGTTGGAATTTTATCATCACTGGTGCTAGACAGCTATCAAAGGAATTAATGTTTTGAACATTTGTGAAAAAACAAAACTCAAGCAAGAATTTAAAAAATCAGCCAAAACAAAACTGCAGTATATGGGCATCCATGTATCCATTTTCTTTACATACTTATCCAAGGCAGGGTCATGGGGCAGTCAGAACATCTCCCAGCAACCATCTGGGAGGAGCAAGACTTCGGCATGGTGCCATTCCATGACAGGGTCAACACACACACGCATCAGTCCAATTTACCAATGGCAATTCACCTAACTTGCACATCTTTGAACTGTTGGAGGAAACCGGAGCATCCTGAAGAAATTCACAAAGTAATTGGACATGGTAAGGACATGCAAACTCCATGCAGGGAGCACCTGGGATGCAATCTCCTAGCATACAAATATCTAAATAATGATCAAATTGAATTTAGTTAATATTAAGTAACGCCTTCCTTGCTTTTATTTGGAAAGCACATCTGATTATGTAAGGTACCTGGTGCTAGTGGAAAAAAAAGTAGAAGTATATAATCATGATGCTTTTTTTAATATAATAGATTTTAGAAAATACAACTTGCTGAGACTTGGGTCTTATTTATGTATTCTTTTTAATTTACTTGGCAGTTGGCCTCTTTTCAGTTAGAGTTTTAGTTTTT